>NC_049259.1:8653884-8961933 GCF_011100685.1 Canis lupus familiaris | reverse complement strand
AGACAATCTCTAGGAACAGTGGGAGCTGAAAACTTTTCTTCCTTTGAGATGTGATATCTGGTAAGAAATAAAACTACTGGGCAGCCCCGGTGGCTCAGCGGATTAGCACTGTCTTTGGTCTGGGGATGAGATCCTGGAGATCCGGGATCAAGTCCCACATTGGGCTCCATGCATGGAGCCTGCTTCTCCCTCTACCTCTCTCTCTCTCTCTCTCTCTCTCATGAATAAGTAAATAAAATCTTAAAAAAAATACTTGGTGATCCCCAGGAGTAAAAGAACTATATAATAATGTAGTAAGCTTATCATTGTGGGAAGTCTGGCATTTTGGAACCTGGCTAAGTGATATATATTAAGGCAAGTGACTTATTTTCTGTTCTCCAAAATTTCAATTAAATGGTAATCATTAAGATTCTTTCAAGTTATTATATTTACTGATTCCGTAATTACTTGCCTATCTTTGAATTGAAAGTTCTGTAACTCCAGGAGTATACAATTGCATAATAGTTCTATTGAACACTATACTTGCAGCTGTAGCCTTAGCTAACTAGTAGACTATCTAGGTAATACTGAGATCCTTTAGATGATAAAGAAGGGTTCCAAGCAAGGATTCCACATCTACTTTCTTTGAGTAATAGGTTTGAATGGTTACTCAGTTTTTGTTTCTGTATTTTTAATAATAAAATATGTTATAGGTTGAATACTTGCATGGATTCTGGAAGAAAGCCACATAGATCTACATTAACATCAAGGAAATTAAATATCACAAGGGAAAAATCCAAAGCAACATCGACTACACTGGTATAAAATGACTGTTCTCCACTCAAGAAAATGTAAATCATTTTGTAAATCAAGGCCATGCATATTTAATGAGATTGTTAGCTCAAGACAAATATCACTGTGTATGTAATTTACAAAGGAAACTAGTTTTTAGGAAGAAGGGTTCCTGAAAATGTGAGTATAAATTATAGCTGGTGTGGATAAAATCACATGTAAAAAGCCCTAACAAAATGTGCTTTTTCTGAAGCACATTCACAATGAATAATAAATAACATTCAACTAAATTGAAAAATAATTCATAGTCACCTTTCTTTCCCTTTCCCCTCTTCCTTTTCCCACTCTTTCTTTCATTTTCTGTAAATGGCTTTATCTAGGAAATTATCCACAGAAACCACAATGGATATTTGATGAAACAACTTTAGAATTCCAGGAATGTCAACAAAGAACAATAATGACATATGGTAATAAATTATAGTAATGATAACATCAGTCATCTTATAAGGAGAGAAAGATCTAATTGAGAAGTCAGTCTCTGCGAACCATATGTTTAATGTTGAAGACTGTATGCCTATGTGGCAGATTTTTTAAAAAACTTTTTTGACTTATTTCAAGTTTTTGTTTAAATTCTAGTTAGCTAACATATAGGTTAATATTGGTTTAAAGAGTAGAATTCAGTGATTCATCACTTACATACAACACCCAATGTTCATCATGAGTGCCCTTCTTAACACTCATCATTCATTTAGACCATCCCCTACCCACCTTGATCTGACATCCAGGAAAAGTATTGTAAATTTAAGTTTGACATATCAGTGATTTATTGAGGCAGCATTCAAGGACCCAATACAAACATCCAAATGCAGCAAGGACCACTCGTCTTCTTTTTCTATGGTACCTGAGTCTAGTAGAAAACTAGAAAGAATAGAATGTCTAAGACTAGCTCTAGAGGAAATGTGTTGTTTTGTTTAATTTTCAAAGGAGTTAAAGATTACTAAAGACAGATAGGATTTTATAGCTTAGATATTGAGAGGAATACAAATTTTATGTATGTTGACTATATAATTGAGGAGGCAAAATTTAAGAATACAGAGAGCTAACCCTTACTTATCCTGTCAGCTCTCAATGTCCGGGAGAGAAAATAATGTATTTATACCAAGCATTGCTACTGGTTGGGATATGATGCACATATATCTTAATAGCATATTTTCAGACCCAGACTGTGTGGAGAAAACAAAACATGAGCTATTTAATTGAAATATGCTGAAAATTTTTCAACGTATAACTTGTTTTTACCTATCAGTTTCTAGTACATTTGCAGTAGTGTTGTTTCCTCCTGGTGAGCTTTACCTTGCTGACTGTACTATCTTATAGATATTATCCAAGAACTCTGAGGAAATGGTGACAGTACATCAATTTTTAATGCATGGAAATGTAATTTTAGACTTACAAGTGGTTAGTCAGAAGCTTTTAAGTAAGAAGAATGGAACTGGGTAGCACCTCCATTTCACAAAGTGCTAACACAGAGTTAATAATATATTCTTGCCTATAAAAAGGAAGAGTTTTGTGCATAGTTTCAAGGTGTGATAGCTGGTTAAAGTAAGCAAATGATTTGTGTAGGCAAGTATACATTAGGAGGCATGTTAATTTTCCCTATCTATTTTCATCTTAGGGAGTAGAGTATGGCTGGTGTGTGAATGCAACGAAAAATGAAGATTTTTCTTCAGTTCTCAGTGCAGAAACTAGGCAGCATACGTCTAATCTTGAAAGGATGCTCAGCAACAAACCAATTTGCCTCACCTTCCTTAGGATAGTGGTCTTTCAAAAGCTTCACAAAAATGGTTAATCTGCTTTGTCCGTGTCGCTCTTAAAGCTTCACAGGACACTTGGTGAAGCAGCAGCTGCACTGCAGATACCCTACAGCATCATTAAACTTGAGAATATCTTAGGGGAAAAACTGTAATCTTAGACTGAAAAAAAAATCAAAATCGAATTCTTCCCTTTGTGTCTGGTAGAAACCCTGATAATACTGAAGACTCTCACACATCTTTTAATAATATTTGGACAAGTTGCACCAAAATCACATCTCAATTCATTGTGCTAGCAACCTATGAGAAAATAAGAAGATAGCTCAGGAATCAACTTGTAAATATGAAAGAAAGTCAGGCAAAGAAATGGATAATGTTAAAAGAGTAAATGAAAATCTGTGAGGAGTAGTGCCTCTTTTTCCATTCAAACAGCAACAAAGATGGAAATGTTTCTTGCGTAATGATTTCATTCAGAGCGGTTCATCCTGTGTTAGGTACTCATGTTGATCCTGTCTTATTACCCATCTGCAAGCCTCTTGCCTATACTTTTGAAACAAAAAAAATGAAAACTAACCAAACCCTTTGTCTAATAATATAATTCACTTAAGCATTTGTTCTATCAGCCTGTAGGTATATTTAAGTTCTTTATTTCTTATCTTCAAGAGTGAATATTTTTTACTTGGTTGAAGTATATTTTAGATCAATCCTTATAGGCACCGTTTTGATAATTTTTTTGTGAACTGTAGTTTAAGACAGCAAAAGACACTAGATTATTCTTCTGTGGAAAGATGTATCTTTCATACTATATTTTTGTGTCCATTGGCCTAATTTACTAGACAGGTATTTTATAACAAAAAAACCTAGGAAAATTTTCTGGCTCAACTCATGGAATAAAAATCCTTAGATTTAGAAATTTTTCTGTCTCAACTCACTGAATATCAACTTACTGAATATCAAAAATAAAAAGAGAGAGAAGTTAAAATGGTTATTTCTATAATCACATTGAAAAGTGACTCATTCTATTATTTTATACTTCGATTCTGTATAATGTGGGGAAATCAAAGGTAAACAAAATCCTTAGATAAGGAAAGCTCTCAGTACAATCTATTTTCAGAGTCCTGATTGACCTCTGAGTTAAGTTATATTCTGACAGCAAACAGGGAGAGGATTTATTAACTTGAAAGCAATAAAGGATCTGGAAAGTGGAGGACACTCCCCAAGGGACATTTGTCAAACCACATGAGGCTTTAGGGAGTTTTTTGTGCTGTCTGCCCAAGAGCCAAGGTTCTCCTTTCCATAATCAAGTATTTGAGGATTGTGCCCCCAAACACAATCTTTGAAGGCATTGCTTTTTTGCTTTAGCTCAACGATATTGCTTTTTGCTCTGCCTTTATATTGACGTGAGCTATCTGTCCATAGATTTATTACAAGTCTGTAAGAATGCAATGGGAACAAGCCTAAAAGCTCTGAGGTATCAACCACCTTTCTAATTTATCAGATTGGCCAATCAAGGCTAAATATTTCTGACATTCCAAAAATAGAAGTCTATTTACTTGAGATTCAGTGGTTATACTGGATAACATCATGCAAATTTTTATTCCTTTTTCCACACATGGGTACCAGAATAAAATCCTTCTATGAATAAGATTACAAATTCTTGTGGGCCATCTCAAAAAAGTTAATGTGGAAGTGTGGAATGCAGGGGGGATTGCTCTTCTCAATACCAGATTCATGATCCTCAGCTCACTCCCCAAAGTTATTCTCTAAGAGAAGGCCAAGAGTAAACTGGGCTCTGATATTGACACTCCAAGTGAGTAGACATGGATACAATATATGCTTCTGATTCTCATTCGTTACTTCAAAATTTATTTTTGAATGTCTTGCTCTGAAAATATATTAACGGGAAAAGAAAAAAAACCTTCTGCTCTCATGCAGTTATACTCTATTGAGCAGAACTTAGATTTGTGATATTAGAGACACAGAGAAACTAACACTTTTGGCTGCTTTATATGAGTTCTGGCTCCAGCAGTATACAGTAAAATCTGTGGTCCAACCATCTGAAACTTAGAAAACCAATTGCCATTACAGTCCAAGTGATCACCCACTGGGTGGGTAGTCATTATCGTTCTTCACTTTGGTTACTTGAACATGCCATCCTTTTTCATATTAACTCATGCAGGATGCTTTCATAATCTAATGCCAGACAACTTACACTCAAAACTTACTTCGACGTTGATGGAACAGGAGGGTATTATGCTGAGTGAAATAAGTCAATCAGAGAAGGACAAACATTATATGGTCTCATTCATTGGGGAATATAAAAAATAGTGAAGGGGAATAAAGGGGAAAGGAGGAAGAATGAGTGGGAAATATCAGAAAGGGAGACAGAACATGAGAGACTCCTAACTCTGGGAAACGAGCAAGGGGTGGTAGAAAGGGAGGTGGGTGGGGGGTGGGGGTGACTGGGTGATGAGCACTGAGGGGGGCACTTGATGGGATGAACACTGGGTGTTATTCTTTATGTTGGCAAATTGAACACCAATAAAAAATAAATTAAAAAAAAGAAAGTAACTATTATATTTGAGAAGTTTGTTAGACATCATGCCCATTTGTGCATTAATTTATTTCTCCTATGATTTTACTTTAATATTCTCAAACTTGAGTTGGGACATCTGGGTGGCTCAGCGGTTGAGCGTCTGCCTTCTGCCCAGGGCATAATCAGAGTACCGGGATCAAGTCCCACATCAGGTTCCTATGTCTCTGCCTTCTCTCTCTCTCTCTCTGTGTTTCTCATAAATAAATAAAATCCGAAAAAAAAAAAAAAAAACTTGAGTAAACTGAAATGGAAAGACAATGAGTAATTTCTTTGAAGTCACACAGGAGGAAGGTGCTAAACCTAATTATTATCCAGGCAGCTTTACACTAGAAAGCTGATACCTCAGCTACTATTGATAATTGGAGCCACAGTACCATCTCAGAACCTTTGAGTGCAAATATAAGCAGCAAAAATTTGATTGTTTACTGTGGCTATGGTTCAAATATTTGTGTCCTCCCAAAAATATTATGTTGATACTTAGTGCCTAATGTGAGGGTCCTGGGAGGTAGGGCCTTTGGGAGATGGTTGGGTCATGAAGGTTAAGCCTTTATGAATGAGATCAATGTCCTGAAAATAGAGGCCCAGACAAATCTCCCATCCCTTCTGCAAAGTGGCATAAAGTGAGAAGTCCACAACCTAGAGAAAGGCCCTCACCTGACTATTCGGGCATCCTGATCTCAAACTTCCAGCCTCCAGGACTATTACAAATAAATTTATGTTGTTTATAAACCACACACTTTGTAGTATTTTGTTGTGCAGTACAAACAGACTAATAAGTATTTTCAGTTCGTGATTTTTACTCAGTAGTTTTTTTAAATCACTTTCATTAGTAAAAAATAAAATTCAGCAATCATCATCCTTGCTATTTACCCAGAGCTGAAAATGTGTGTCTGCATAAAAACTTGCCCACAGATCTTTATAGCAGTTTTATTCATAATTATCAAAATCTGGAAAGCAACCAAAATGTCCTTTAGTAGATGAATGGATAAATAAAGAGAGGTACTTCCAGACAATGGAATATTATTCCGTGCTTAAAAAATGAGCTACCAAGCCATGAAAAGACATGGAGAAATCTTAAGTGCATATTACTAGGTTAAAGAAGCCAAACGAAAAGGCTACATACTATATGACTCCAGCTACATGGCACTCTGAAGCAGGCAAAACTATGGAGACAATTAAAGGATCAGTGGTTGCCAGGAGTGGGAGTGGGAAGAGACAATAGGCAAAGCACAGAGGATTTTAGGGCAGTGAAAATATTCTCAATGATTTACAATGATGGATATGTGTCATTATACATTTATTTAAATGCATAGAAGGGACAACACAAAGTGAACCCTAAGATTATATACAACTATTCAAACCCACAGAATGGAAAACAATAAGTGAACCCAAAAGCAAAATATGGATTTTATATTATAATACATCAAAGTAGCTTTACAATTGATAAAAAAATACATATGTATCATGCTGCTGAGTGATGTTGATGATGGGGGAAGGGTATGCATACATGTGTGGAGGCAAGGGTCTTATAGGAAATCTCTGTACTTCCCTCTCAAATTTTTTTAAACTGTTTTAAAAAAATACAATCTTAAAAAATGAGTATCATCTTCATGACATTCCTAGAGAACATTTTTCCTGATTTCCTCTCCCATGCATCTTGAAAAATCTACTAAGAATCAAACCACAAAGGAAAGAATGTTTATAATATCAAATGTTCATTGATGATCAATCATATATGAAACTCGTAGCAGTGAAGTAGTTGAAAAGTTTAACATAATAAATAATCTAGCTTAAAAATGATACCAATAGGCATAGTATTACATTGCTATTAGTCATATATAAAGTTCAAATATTTGAATAATTTAGGACTATTTTAACCTATGCACCATCAATGACCTTCTGGCAGTAGAAATCCGAAAGAGACTATTGTGACAAGATGTTAAAGATGCACCAACTGAAAGCAAAAATGGTGAGCACTGTGAGAGTTACATAATTCCCTTTAATGTGATTATATTGAATATACATTACACATGCTTATAAAAATTGTCACAAATGAGGAATGATTTTTTTAAATCATGATAGGAATTTCAGATCCTTTTATTAAATCCATTAACCCACATGGTATGTTTTCATGATCTTAGTCCATTTATGTGAACATTCATTCAATGTCAGATTCACTTTCAAAGTTGTAAATATTTGGACTCACAGATCTGGAAGGGTCCTCAATGAGTCTACTTATCTCTCCACCACTCACAGACCAGTTGTGCACTTTAATCCTTACAGAAAAAGATATTTCGATTTTCTCTGGAGAAAGGATTTAAGAATTCCAAATCCAGACTATTTAAGCATTAAAAATTCAAAAAGTGCCAATTTACCCATGAAATAGAACAAGAGTTCACAGCTCAGAAAGAGAGTAAAATCAAGAGCTGGAAACAGAAATTGAGAAAATCTCTTATTTTTTAACTGTTTTTTTTTTTTAAGATTTTATTTATTTATTCATGAGAGACACAGAGAGAGAGAGAAAGAGAGAGAGAGAGAGAGAGGCCAGAGACACAGGTAGAGGGAGAAGCAGGCACCCTGCAGGGAGCCTGATGTGGGACTCGATCCCAGAACTCCATGATCACTGGAGCCAAAGGATCCTTTGGATCACCTGAGCCAAAGGCAGGAGCCAAACCGCTGAGCCACCCAGGGATCCCCAAGATTGAGGAAATCTTAAATGATTTCTTCCTCTCTCCTCTTTTATTTCCTTTTAGTCTTTGAATTCATTTTTGTTTGGAAATAGGATATCATTACTTGAGATATGTATATGTGCATACATATAGCTTTTATAGTTATATATATATGCACACACCCACACACAT
Organism: Canis lupus familiaris; assembly: GCF_011100685.1. NCBI lineage: Eukaryota > Metazoa > Chordata > Mammalia > Carnivora > Canidae > Canis > Canis lupus. The sequence goes on along the minus strand of NC_049259.1, from coordinate 8,953,894 downwards.
ATATATATAGCTTTTTCATTTATATTATAAAGTGGCTTATTATAGGTGACTTAAAATAGAAAACGTTAATTTAGAATTAGAAAATATGAAAAAATTATGCAAAATTTGCAAGTCAAATGGTTTAGAAGATTATTGATAAAACTAGGTAGCCTAATTTGGAGAATTTGTCATGAAAGGAATTAAATTACTAAATCAAGCCACAGAATATTCATCTACCCTCAGAAAAACAATAATTTTAAAATACATGAAGCTCTTTTTTTATCACCTGTCCCCTCAAAACAGTAAACAGTGAAAGGATAATTCATCAATTTGAATGAAGTAACATTAAAAAAAAATTCATTGGAAATCATTTCCAAATATCTTCTAGTTCTAAATTTAATTCTAAATGTGTAAATGCATATCTTCTCTGGAAATGATCAACATCAACAATAGCGGAAACAGCCAGCTTGCTTTAAAGAATGTCCATATTTAAATAAATTGTAATAATCATGCTTGCATAAGAAAAAACAGATAAAATGAAAAATGATAATATTTCAGAGCATCTGACACAGAACCATAAAACAGCTAAGAGAATGTGGCATTTTAGAAGATCTATCATCTTAACATGCTTTCAAAGACAAGAACAGATAGTCATATGTTGGCAAGAATAATCAACTGTACTGAAACAATTAGACATAAAACCTTTTTTGTATAGCCACATAAGGGAATATCCTGGAAAAAAAATCACAAATGCAGCATTTCAATCGAGGTATAAGGATATTGCCAAAATATATAATAAGAAAAATGTGCATATTTATTCACATGTATTGTATAACTACTCTAGGAAAATACCTGTGAGCACCTATAAACTATTCTCATTGATGTCAGGGCCTCTGCTAAAATGTAGGTGATTATATGCAACATATCCTGAAACATTTTTTTTTCTCTTTAGGTATTAATGTATTCCTTTTGATCTTTGATTTATTTTTATTATCTTCTTTGATCCCAAATAACTTCTCACTGAAAGTCTTTGGCCACAGGTGTTCCTATGCTAATTCAAAGCCCAAGAATACTCATTATTTGTCAATATCTATCTACTATAACTGGTTGGCTTAAATCTGAAAATTCTGACCAATATATCTTAATCTGGACATTCTGTTGTTTTGTTTTGTTTTGTTTTAAGATTTCTTTACTTATTTGAGAGAGAGAGAGAATGCACAAGGCAAGAGACTAGGACGCTCAACTGACTGAGCCACCCAGGCCTCCCTGAATCCAGATATACTTACAGGTTGTTTCCTCTTCCCAGAAGATTCCTTTTATTTATGTATGTATTTATTTTTAAAGATTTTATTCATTTATTTGAGAGGGAGAGACAGAGAGAGAGTGTGTGTGTACACATGAGCAGGAGGAAAGAGAAGCAGACTCCCTGTTGAGCAGGAAGCTGATGTGGAACTTGATCCCAAGACCATAAAATCATGACCTGAGCCGAAGGCAGACGTTGAACACACTGAGCCACCCAGGTGCCCCAGAAGATCCCTTTTAATTGTTCCGCCATGTTCTGCTTGACAAACTCCACTTTAGTTTTGTGAATTCAGGGTGGAATTCATGCTCCCTAATAGCAAACTCTCCCATACCAAAGTCTACTTGATTATTTCTCCTTCGATAACAGAAAACTTTGCGCAAAATATGTTAGAACTTATTATAGTGTTTATCACACAGGTTATTGACTTGGAAATCTTTCCCCAAAGAAAATAAATAGCATGAAGATAAAAACAATTTTATGTGTTTGTTATATTCTCAGTTAACAAGCACACAGAGAGCTCTCAATAAATAAATGATTCATTAAATAAATTTTAAAATCAATCATTAATAAGAATAGTATATAAAAGACAGGAAAACACTTATATCCAACTCCATCAGGCCCTCCCATAAACACTCTACAAAGTCAGTAATAATTTTCATAACAGCTATTATTTCAGTGTTTGCTGTGTGTCAAAGCTCTATAGACACTGTAGTTTTTAATCCTCACAACCACTACCAAAATTAGAACTTTATATCTGAGAAGATGGCTTTAAGGGACAAGGTAATTGACCCAGGATCTAGAATCTCACTGCTGATTCCACCTTTTAGTCACTATGCTATACTTCTTTGACTTCCTATGTACTTTTGTTCATTTATTTAGAAGTAATGATTGAGTGCCCATTATGAATATACAACACATATTAAAATTATACATTTTCTCATGTCCTGCAAGCATGGAAGGAGAAACAAACAGACAAGGGAGGAGGGACGGCATAATAGTGGAAATGGAGGCCAATGTTGAGAGCATCTGTGTCATAAGTTTAATGTAGCAAAAATTAGTACTATTTCTGTCAAAAATAAGAAATTATATGCAACAATTATCTAGAAAGGTAGAAAAAATAATAATTTCCCAGTCTGTTTGATCCTTCCCCAATGTGGGTGTTTGCAATTCACACATTTGTTAGAAATGCATATTTTGTTCCAGTTCTTTGGGAAAATTCTAATAAAGTCAAGATTTAAATTCAGCATTTTGAAACACATGGAAATCTAATATAAAAAATATATTAAAGCAGGCTCTTCTTTACTGCATACCAGATATTTCAGTTAAAATGCAATTAGCAAAAAAAGGGACACTTTCCATTTAGGTAATTTAAATCTTGTGCTTTATACAATTTTAAGTTGTTGAACTGTGTGTGTGTGGGGTGGTGGTGGTGGTGGTGGTAATTTCAAATTTGACGCCTCCCACTCCCTGGTTTAATGAAGAAATCAATGAAAATCAACAAAATAGTTTTTAAAAAACAGATTATGGAAAATACCTTAGGATAAAACTGGTTGACAATTTGTTGTTAATGATAAGAATAAAACATGTTCATATCTCTATCTCCTACTCATGTATGAATTTCAGGAAAGACTATTTCTTTTAAATCTTTCACTTCTAGTTCCCATGTCTTAGCAAGAAATAGGCACTCAATACATATTTGCATAAAAGCAAATACCTACTTCTCCCCAATTTTGTAATTTACAGAAACTGGCATATAGAAGTGTAAATTTCTCAATCTATTTGACAATGTTAGAATTCTTTTCCCCCAGTAACCTTAGGATTATCAAAGATGTGTGTTTATAACTCCTAAAATGACAACTAGGTGCCTGAAAATTGAGCTTGTTTAATTTCTTTCCTTTTGTTGAGAGCTTTGCAGTTACCAATGCAGGAACTGCATAAATGAAAAAAAAAAAAATGTTCCCTTCTCTTTTATAGTATGAGGCCAAGTATCTACATCACAAAGAATGTAGATGATGAGTGAAATGATGAAAGTACAGGATGAGATCATGAATTGAAGGCTTTCTATAGAAAATAAATATGCAATCATAAGGAGAAGGATGAGTTGAAACAGTAATATTTTAATAAAGAAATGGAATAGACCAAATTGGAGATTTAACCTGGGAAGCTTATCCAAAATATTGCTGTTGCCACTCTGCCTTTATAGAAACTTCAATAAAATTCAAATAGACATGACAAGATTATATACAACAGAGAAATAAAATACAAGTAACCATTCAGATAGACTGAACTTAGGATAGAAATGGGACCTAGAATTTAGAATGTGGAAGAAAATTCAGGCTTTTTATTTTAAATTGAGGTATTATTGCCTTAGTCCTTTGTGACCTTGAGACCTTATAAATGTTTTGGTCATATGCTTCTAGTTCTGTAAATTGAGTACAGTATTCTCTCTATGTGACTTCACTCAATAAATTCTATTCAGCCAACTCAAAACATTGGGCTAGGACCTAAGAAACCTGGAAAGAAACACAACATTTCAAAATAATTCAGTGCTGTGGTCAGAATCTTTTACCAGAAATAAATAAGAAGCACATAAGTCCTTAAATCCAGTCTATCTGTGACAGTGACTGTATGTTCAAAATTATCCTGACACACTCTGAATGGTTGTATAAGGAATTCTGGGAGCTGACTTCTTAATTTATCCACAAATTATTACTCCATTAGCATATCACTTATTGCTCCATATTTTTATGACCTAAATGACCCTACCAAATACTAAGCATTTCCATATCTCCCAAAGGCTCTACTATTTTCACTTGTACACACAAACTGTCTGATTGTAGGTCCACTTTAAGCTTCCACCTTCAAATTTAGGCTATTTGTGTGTATCCAAGATTAGTAGACATACCCCCTTTGGAGTTCATTTTTGCCTTATTTAACACAGTAACTTTGGTTGAACCATGTTTTAATTCAGGCTTTGTGTTCATTCACCTCCTACTTTAGAAGAAAAAAAGGTATTTACTTTACAACATATTGTAACTTGTCCTTCAAGAGATATCACATTATATTTTTTTTGGTTTACTCCGATTATATGGTAAGGTACATTAAACAAATAATAAGGAACTTAGAGGTTCAGCCCATAAAATATAAGAGATGAGCTTCTATAGGTATGATTTTTCCATGAAGCATCATGTTGACAGGCCAGTACAAGGATACCCCAAAATTCAGCATTTTAAATTGGCCACTAAGAGATAGAAATTTGAAGAACAGCTGATTCCAGAAATGATTGCCATCCTAATCCAGGTTTTGAGATGGTTAAAATTCTTCCATTAAAAAAAAAAGCAAATAAAAATATGATTTTTCCCTTATTAATTTCAGAAGCGACTTATTCTCACCCATTTTTAAGTTTCTTGTAGGTCAAATAGTTGGCAGAGATTGTGAATGGGAGTTCAAGTACAATGTGGGTCAGCAAAAATATAAGAAGAGGAAATGAGAATTTAAAGATAATTTTGGGCATGTCTTAAGGTAAAGAACTTTAAATTCATAGGATAGAGAGATAATTCCAGAAAGAGAAAGGGTTAGATTTAAGAATATAAATCTCTATCTGCCTTGGTTAGTGTCATTAAGGAGATATCAAAGGTTTTTGGGGAATCTAGTCCCTCGGAAACTAAGGCCCATGTCTTATTATTTGAAATGTAAGGACTTCATGTTTTAGAAACATGTAAGGACTTCATGTTTTAGAAACATGCATATTTCAGGCTCCATAAAGGGAGACCAGGGAAAGAAAATGCTCATCATTTAGATGTTCTACACCTGAAGTTGATTTTTTTGTGGATGGCAAAATTGTGTTCTCTTGATGTGGACCCAACAGAAACTCGTCTTTATTTCCTTCTTGTTCTGCCATTACTTAGAGTAGAGGTAAAATAAAATCAGATAGTCTTTGGGGTGGGGGGAGAATATAAGGAAAACACAGAAGGAAGAATTAATATCAGAACTGAATTGGAAACCAGAAGGTTTCCAGATTAAATGGGAAGCAGAAAGATAATAGAGTTATACTCGTAATCAGAAGCCCTGTGTTCACCAAACATTCAAGCCTGCAAGATCATTGCAACACAAACGAGGAGATGAAATAACATTATTAGCTTTATTCAACACGCTACAAGTTGCCTTAGATATGGAGCCACTGCTGTATTTTGGTGGCTGAATGTCCAGCAAAAACACATATTTCTTATCTGTAAGTTAAAGGTGGACTAAATATTGGCGGGCCTCCAGAAAGGCTCTTGAGAAAAGCAAACTGTTGGCAATGGCCCCTCTGTCCTCCTCACTTCCATCTTCTTGATGCCTGAAATAATGTCATAGTAGTCAGCACTCTCGTAGCACAATGGACAATAAGAGGACCTTGAAAGACGGACACCAAGTACCAGAATAAGAGAGGCAAAGTCAAAAGGAATTAAGTGACTAATGACCATGTATGCCCCTAGATTCCTAGCTTTACTAACAGCAAGAAAGAGAAACTCCCACTTTTTCAAATCACTGTGAAGCTTTTGTTTTTAACATAGCCATATCTAACTGAAATGAATTACTGGTCTGTCTTGACAGCTAAGAATATATGGCAGCATTTTAACCCATACTTGAAAGTGACACAGTGGGAAGGCTCCTGGTGACCCCCTGATAGCTACAGAAAGGATCCCCTTAGCCAAAATTATCTATTATTAATTAGGTTAAGGTTTGCCTATTTCAGCATTTCAATTTGTACTGTAGCTACAAAGTAGGCAAACAATGCTACTTAGAGAATAAAAATCTTTTTCATTTTAGATTAAGAGAGAAAGAGAGGAGAGAGAGAAAGAGAGAGAACATTTCCATTACTCATATTTCAGATATTTAATTCAAGCCATTGGACACACCATGCAGAACAATTTATATTGGAAATACTGCCAATATTGCCAAACCCTTATGACAGTTATTTTGCTTAAAATTTGAAAATATTTATCATTTTTGCAATAGTTTATCTACTTGACCAACAGCTATTATCAATAATTTATGAATATTCATAAAGTCGTAAAAATGAAATTCTAGCAAGACATATCAAGAACTACCTGTATAACATAAAGGTACTTTTTAGCATTTGCAAAATATATATATATATATATATATATATATATATTGGACACTACCAAAATATATTATCTGGCTGGAAAAAATGCAATTTCGAAGAAAATATATTTTTTGCCTTATTGAAAATGGCACTGAATCCAGGCTTTTCAACATATAAAGCATCTATTACAAAAAAAAAAGAAATAAGTTCTCTATTAATTTCTGGCTATTATTTGTGGGCTACCATAAATTCGAACAGCTTAGGTAAAATATTTTAGAGAAGTTCAGCTATTTCTTATGACAAAAATGCTATCTAAAGTGTGTGCTTTTTTGTACTGATCCAATTTTCAACATTTCTCAGATAAGCATATTAGTGTAAGTAAATTACTTGTTTAAAAAAATTAAGCAATCATCTTTAATACATTCATGTGGTTGGAGCTCTCTACGAACCATGGTTTGAATATACCTTGAATAAACTAGATGTAAAGGTTCCTGGCAATTTTAGATTTTTCATAGGAAATCTCCTTGCTTTTGATACATTTAATATAAATCTTTACTTTTATGCAATCAATAAGTAGTTTATGGTCAGCAATAAAACTCACTGCATTTTGCTCCAAATTTCAGGGATACCTTATCAGATGGTAACTGAAAAAGTGAAAAGAAAATTTTATATAGAAAAACGTATTCATTGTGGAAAAAATAAAAGTTTAGATAATCAGAACACATATCTAATATGGCTCATACATTATTTGGTTAAAGAAAATTTGAATTAGACTTTCAAAAATATAGCCTAACACCATTTGCAGGATTCAGTAACTTTAATCTGTTTGGGTGACTATCCCATGGGGGGAAGCTTAGGAATTTAATTTATTTCACTCACTATTTTGAGTATCAGAAGTGGAACAGAATACTAGAAGTCAGTGGATGCTAAATATTCTGCAATGAAAGGGCTAGGTTCATACAAAGTAATTTTTCTTATTAAATATCCACAGTGTTCCTGCTGAGAAAACAATGATTGATCTAGATGTCAGGTATAATAAGAATGGCTAAACTCAATGATAAAAAAATAGAGATTGAAGCTTTCACTCACACATACACACACACAAAATCTATTATATCTGTCCTTCTATTAGTGAAAGGAAAGTTGGTACAGAAATTTTTTAAATTCAAAAATATGTTTTATGTTTTATATGTTTTATGTTCTCAATGTTTCTAAACCTAATTTATACTCTCTGCCCCATTTAATATACCATTCTTCTATCCTTCTTTATTCTGATGTTTTTCTGCACCACCTCCCAGCACTCCAACAAAACTTATTCCTTTATTACCTTTGGGCTAAGATATAAATATTACAAAAATTTTCTTTTAAGGGCAGTTGCACTGTGAGAGATATTCTATCCACCTCCCTCACTTCTCACTTTCTCTCTCTCAATTTGAAACTTGAAAGTTATAATCCTCTGTTTAGAACACTTTCTGTGTTATAGGCTTTAGAGCAGACACATGTGGGGTTGCTACTCAGGAAATAGGCATTATCTTGGTTGTCCATAAAAAAATAAATTAAAAAAACCCCTTCATTTGCTAAACATTTTAACTAAAATGATATATGCAGTCTCTTAACAGAGAACATGTTTTGTATTAAATCTATTCCACATTTACACATTGCTGGGTTTTTCATAATAAGATACATTGCTTATTGGGCTAGGAAAGATGTAAGACAATGTAAGAATAAAAACTGCCTATAATTAGTAATACAAAATTCAAAAAATGAAGAGTCAAAAGGTTGCTGCCATTTAGTATTCTTCAGCATGATGTAAAATGTGGCCATGATAATATCATAAGCCAAAAATTCATCACTAATACCACCTTGATTAGTGGCTAAGTAAAACAACGGTTTTGGAAAGTGAGATGATGCTGGAAGCATGTCAGCAGCGTCACTTCACATTAAATGTTACAATTTGGTTTGATTAAAATTTGGCTATAGCTGGTACAGAGAATGAGCATGGTGACTTAACAAAATTAAACTCTGATTTTAAGCAGCTGTAACTGAAACATGAATATTACAGAAATAATTCAAATGAAATTGGTTCTTACAAGTTTTTTTGGTTCTTATTTGATGTTTATGTAGTTATATGTAGGTGTGTTACTGCCCATCATTATATTTCTTTCTTCTTCTTCTTCTTCTTCTTCTTCTTCTTCTTCTTCTTCTTCTTCTTCTTCTTCTTCTTATTATTATTATTATTATTATTATTATGGTAGGCTTCACATCCAGCATGGAGCCCAATGCAGGACTTAAACTCATAAGATCAGGACCTGAGCTGAGATCAAGAGGTGGATGTTTAACCCACTGAGCCGTGCAAGTGCCCTGACATTTCTTTCTCTTAAAAGAAAGTGTATTGCACATCACCAACCAATCAGTCACCCCATCCAGAAACCTCAACATTTCTCATCCTTCCACCATATCCATGCTGTCCAATTTGTCACCACATCCTCTGTATAATGACCCATATGACTGTTTCTGAAATGTGTCCCTATTTATTTGTCCCCACTGAAACTACCTTAGTTTAATGAGATCACATCTCTCCATTTGAACATCATTTAAATCATCTTGCCTTACTGTGCTTATCAGTTTATCCTCTTGCTCTTAGTTCTGTTTTCCAAAACATAAATCTGACCATATCATTCCCTTTCTTGGAAACCCCCAATGGCTTCTCACTGCCCTTACAACAATATCCAGATTTCTTAACATGCAGATTGCTTAAAGACTTGGCTGTGACCTACTGATCTGTCCCATTGTTCCATCCACATGTCCCCTCCTCTCACTGGAAACCCAAGTCCTCTGTGACACTCTGCTCCCACTTTGTCTAAGTTGCATGACCACTGTCTCATATAGACTTTATAAGTCTTGTTGGTCTTCTATTTATTTGTTCCTCCTAACACACTCCCTAAAGGTGTGATTCTCAACTGGGGATGATCTTGCCCCCAGAAGACATTTAGCAATAGATAATATTTCATTATTACATCTGAAAGTGGAGTGCTACTTGCTTCTAGGAGTAGAGTCCAAGGATGCTGCTAAATATTCTATAATTGGCAAGACAGCCCCTGAACAAAAGAATTATTCAACCCAAAATGTCATGGTGAGGAAGTAGAAAATCCTGTTTCAAGGCAAGAATGTCATCTTTTATGTTGAAATATTTAGCACCTAACAGAGACCCTGACATTTAAAAGGTGTTTTTAAAAAGTGTACTAAATGAATGTATATGCAGTATAGTGTTTGGACTATGAAAATTAAATACTAAAATGGACTGTTTGGTTACAATTTTAAAAGTTAATTTTCCATAGCTTATCCCTTCCTCTGTTCCTAAGCACATATATCCTTTGTTTGAATACCTTGTCACTGACCACAAATTCCAGCAAACATTTTGTTGTTCTACCTCTAAAATACATATCAGATAAGCACATTTCTGTCTCCATTGCCACCATCTTCCTTGAGGTCAAAGTCATTTTTCATTCTAAGTAGTCTTCTAAGTGTGCTTTTCTGTTGATGTATCCCTTTCATCTATTTGTATACAGAAGTCAGTGATCATTTAAAAAAATTAACTTGATCTTGTTACTCCTCTGCTTTAAATTTGGCAGTTTTCTCATTTATTTTAAGATAATAGTAATTTTTAAAAACCCTAATATGATATTCAAGACTCCATGTGTTCTGTTTTATGCTTAGTTCTTCCTTACGTAATTCAGCTACGTCTACACTAGTCTTTCTAATTTTAATTAGTCTTTCTAATTTTTTTGGATTTTGTGAACATTGAAATTAGAATTCCCAACTATGCTCTGGTGCCCTCAAAATCATAAATAATTATCTAATGTTCTTTATATTCTCCAGTCATTATTAATGGAAATGTAAAATATTTACTTAATAAAAATAAAATATTGGGTTTAATAATTACAAAGAGCTATAGCCTATAGTAAATATTCAAATAATGGAAAACACCACTGAACAGTACTGGGCAGCATTTGAATAACATAACATTCAGATATCCTAGCAAGGTTAAAAGCAATGCACAGCATCGCTTGTGAAATTGCCAAATTAAGGATTTATTTCATTTCTAGAACTTGACATTTCTTGGAACACTCATAGGATTTGTAAATAGTATGACATAAACTTCTTAACACATATTTTATTTTTAAGAAAAATTCACCTTTAGCAGTATACAAACCCAAAACACATACTATATTGTGGGAGATAGTTAAAACCAAGACAGATGAAAGATTGTGACCAAGTCTTTTCTACTTGACATTGTCTGGTTCCTCAAAATATTAGCTTTAACCTTCCTTATGTACTTTGGAATTTTTCTAATTTCCCAACTGATTGTTCTCAGGACTAAGCTACAGAAAAACATTTCAATTTCTCAAGAAATACCAGGAAGGCATTTCCATATTGGAACACTATGTCACATAGTCATTCTCTCTGAAATTCATGGCCACCATGTTGCTCTCATAATTCAGAGTTTTTATTTCTGGTCCCTTCTGCCTGGGATGCCCCTTCTTTCAGTCTTTATAGGACTCTCTTGAATCATTTCAGATTGTAGTGGGAAGGTCTTTTCTTCAAAGAGGTTATGCAGGACTGCCGTTCTAAGCCACATCCCCAGTTATTATCATTTCTGTGTCTCTATCTCTGTCTCTGTTTCTCTCTACCTAGCTAGGTGTGTTGCATCAAAATATAAAGGTAGTATGTATTACATTTGGTCCTGCATTTACTTGTTCAATATCTGTTCAGTAGGTGACAGCTATTCAGCACATCGACCAACAAAAATGATCCCCATTCTAGCTTTGGTTTATAAACAAAAACTTTCTCCAAACCATTTGGAATTTTCCCTGAAATTGTGTGTACTCTGTGAGGGATACACACCATGACCACTATGTTTAATTCTATCTTTAGGTTTAATCAGAGTCCCTGAAACTTGAGCAGTGTGTAAGTGTTCTTTAAATGAATGAATGGTAAATGCTTTCTCATCATCTTTTGCAATCTAGCTTTAACAAAAATAGAAAATCTAATATTGTCTTTTGCTGCCTACACCCTAATTAAAAGTTCAGGGCTTATTAGACTTTAGATAAGAGTTCTTCCATTCAGGCTCTGTGGCTAGGTATTAGAAAGGTAGATGAACAGCAGCAAATACCAAGTGTATTAGTTTCCTATTGCTACGGTAACAAATTACCAGAAACTTTGGCTTAAAATAACACAAATATATCATCCAAGAATTCTAGAGGTCAAAAGTCAAAAGTGGGTCAGCATGGCTGCATTCCTTCTGGGGTTCATTGTGGACAATCTTTTAAATTCCTTGCCTTTTCCAGCCTTTAGAGACTAATCGTATGCTGTGGCTCATGGCTCTTTCCTCCATCTTCAAAGCCAGGAGTGTAACATCTTCATATTTCTTTTCCTCTCTTACCTCTCACACTATGACCACATCTTGTTCTCTGAATCTGACTCTCCTACCTTTCCTCATAAAGATACTTGTAAATAGATGGGGCCCATCCAGATAATCCAGGAGAATCTCTCTATCACAAGGTCCTCAACTGGATCACATCTGCAACGTCTCTTTTAATATGTAAGGCAGCACTCTTAGGTTTAGGAGATTAGGACATAAACAACTTTGGTGAGTCATTGTCCTGAATATCACACCAAATAATCCAGTTCTCCCATTTGAATGGAAGTAATCACTCATTAATTTATTCACTCAATATATATGCAGTTTACTCCAGGAACTGCAACTAGGCAAGATTTCTTCAGAACATTGGAAAGGGAAAGATGATAGGTTACATAGCTAGGTTAATAGCATACAGGTTGACAGAAAGAGAAATGTTTTTTTTTATGGATCAATGGAAGGGGCTTCGGGAATGATCAACGCTACTTCTAGTAGTGTTTATTTATTTTTAAAGATTCATTTACTTATTTGAGAAAGAAAAATAGAGAGAGAGTGGTGTAGGGGTAGAAGGAGAGAGACTGAGAAAGAGACAGAGACAGAGAGAAGGGGGAAGATAGAGGAGAGAAAGAAGAGAGAGAATCTCAGGCAGACTCCTTGCATGTGGACTCTGACACAGGGCTGGATCCCAGGACCATGAGATCATGACCTGATCTGAAATCAAGAGAAGGATGCTTAACCAACTGAGCCACTCAAGTGCCCCTCTGATAGTGTTTACAAAGACTTTTCCCCAATTCCTTCTCTCTCCCTTGTTTTGGCCCCTGAAATCATAATTTGTTTTCATGATCAGGCTTTTATTTTATATCCATATGATTAGCACTGATAATTAAAATAACTATCAGTTTAGAGAAAAATTAGTTGTAAAAAAAAAAAAAAATCCTGTGAGTCTTTTTAAAGATATTTTGAAACTGACCTCATTGAGTCTACTTTACCTAGATTTTAATTTGACTGATGACTGTGGTTATAAAGGTTTTATTTCTAAATAAATGGAGCTTTTAACATAATTTCCAAGGATATTTTGATTGTAGTATTGTTTTACTAATGTTTTATTTTAACCTTCTATACTTAAATAGAGATTTTTTTAGTCCTTTTAGTTTAACATTTCCACACTTGGGATACTGAATGGTTTTGGAATATCTGTACTCAATGTAGTGTCTTTAAGAACACCAGAATGCAAAAACTCTATGTTTAGTAAAGATTTTAACCTTGTCCAAGAAGAGTTCTAGCCCTTTATTCTTGGCTCTGAAAGGTGATCATTGTCTGCCTTGGGCTAGCCAGGTATTAATAATGTGATTAAGAGTGAAGGGTGGCCACATCAGAAAGACCAGTGACATCGATTAGTGTGGAGACTTTGGGTCACAAAGTATTAATTAGTACATGTGGAGACTGGGAACCACTACATGAGCAATCAGTCAATCATGTCTACATAATGGGGCACCAGTAAAAACACTGAACACCAATGCTCATGTGAGCTTAGGAATATCCTGTATGTATTGTCACACACTGAAGTTAAGAAATAGCATGACTCCACAAGCATAAGACTATGGAAGCTCCACATTTGGTAGTTCCACAGATTCTGCCCTAAGCAGTTCTGCTTTTGGTTGATGTTAATCTGTATTTTTCCCTTTTGGTAAAGTGAGTACAATGGTTTTCAGTGAGTTTTTTGAATTCTTCTAGTGAATCATTAAACATGACAATAGTTTTGGAACCCTAAGACTTGCAACTGGTGTCAGAAGTGAAGATGATCTTGGAGAGGACTTTGCTTCTCCTGACTGAAGAGTCGACTAAAGTCTTCATACTTCCTGATATTTGTGTGAATAATATGAAAATCTACTTGGGCTAGGATATTAATGAGGCTTTTATCGTAAGGAAAGGAGACTTACTACAGGCCATAAAGCACTGATTTTTTTTAAAAGGTGGTAATCAGTTTGTTAGATTGTTGACTCTTTCCACAATATAAGTGGAAACTAAACAAAAAATTTGCTCTTCTTACTATTCAAACTCTTTTCAAAGGCACTCTGTTCTTTTAACAAATATGAAATAATCAGCAATATTCAAACCTTCTAAAGTGTTGTCCTTCAAAGTTTTATGTGACACTCTCATTAAACCAATAATGTTCCCTGTAATTAGGCCAACTGCATAATTATTGTCCAAACTACAATACTTTTGATACTGAAAGGGAATTCTATTAATAATTCCTATGTAAAACAGGCATAAAACATGACTACTCAAATAAAAGATGATATATGATCACTGAACTTCTATCTTAGAATGGAGGCCGATTTGCCTAAGAAACTATATTTAGACAAAATGCAAACAAAACAAGACTCAGAAATATCATGAGTAAATTTTATAAAGCATATCTAACATTGAACTTTAAAATTTGAGAATAAGATACATATGGATTATTTCATTGCTTTTAGATTATGCAAATTGCCTTTTTAAAATATGAATTTTTCAAAGAATCTTATTTTTCACATGTAATGAGACTATATCACCCACATGATAATCTTAAATGAGGAAAAGTCAAAAGGCGATGACACTGATTTTTTTTTCCTGGCTTCATCATTGCCTTGGTTGCAAACATGTGACTTGGGTTTCAGTCTATTCCCAGCTGTGTTTTTCCTGTTTTCAAAAACAACCATGCAGTGTGTCGAGCACTGCAGTTATAAAGAAAAATAATCTTTGGTTTACTTAGGGAACTTGCAATCTAGAAAAAGAGACAGGGAAGTAAACAAATCATTATAATTTAATGTGGCAAATGTTATATATCTACACAATATTAAAGAAGCATAAAGAAAAGCAAAACTAACTCCAGTAGTGCAGTCAGGGAAAGTGCCACCCAAGACTACGAATGAATTTGTTTAGTAGGTGGGAAGAGATGAGGAATATTTTAAGGAAAAGAAAGTGTGTGAAAAATCTTTAAAAGTACAAAGGCAAAACCTTGCTCAGAGAATAATGAGCAGCTACATTGGGCTAAAGTGCAGATGCCATGGTGAAGGGAAAAGGAAGAGAGGGCTATCTAAGACATAGAGGCCAGCCTACAGGAGGCTGGGCTGACACAAGCCATCAAAGATTTCACAGTAAAGAAATAAGATTAACCAAGGGATAATTAATGAAATAACTCTGGCATAATTGTAAAACTGGTGAGATGTTGAGGCATATACTAGTGTGCATCATATGGGCAAAACAGAATGGATACATGAACTAAGGAAAGGTAAGACCAGAAGTAAGAACCGCTCAGATATTGAGTCAACAGGACTTTGCAGGCCTCTGCTTGTGCAGGTTATGTACAAGGGTGTACATGTCAAGGCTTCCATTCACAAAGTAGACACTGTAGAATTTTAAAAATTGATATGCTTATGACACATGGTGGTAACATATTTAGTTTTAACAAAAACTCTAACAAAACTGTCATAATATTCTACAAAATAAAAGTGAAGAGTCCTGAGTGATGGGTACCACTTTCTACTTCTCACAGAGGTATCTCTTAAGCCTAACGAACTGAAAATTTGTGACAGAAGGAGGGATCAATACAGTTTCCAATTTCTGGTTTCTGAGGGTGTAGAGATAAACTCTATATTTCAAATCAAGAGGGAGGTAAATAAGATGGGTCTGATTTGAATATGTTTCACTTTGATATGCCTTGGGTTGCATACAATGATATCTGGTAGTTAGAAATAAAAAAAAAAACTGGAATGTAGGAGAAAAAGGAAGGTTTAGAAACATAAATTATGCTAAGTAATAATTTTGGTCGTATGAGTGAAAAAGCAAAGACTACTTTGCAAATGAAGAGAAAAGAAACTGAGGGTACAATTCTTCAAATGTTCAATGACCAATAGTTAGAAGAAAGGAAGATAAGAAATTATATAATGAGAGGTCTTAATCAGGTAGCAGGTCATATATTCAAGAAAATGTGCTATTAAAGAAGACAAAGCAATGGACAGTTTCAGGGAAGAAAGAGTGATCAAAATTATTAAACATGCAGAATATCTCTTAAATATGTAGAAAGCCAAAATGACATAGTGCATTTAGAAATTAGATCAACTTTGGGGCAGCCCGGGTGGCTCAGCGGTTTAGCGCCGCCTTCAGCCCAGGGCAGGTTCCTGGAGACCTGGGATCGAGTCCCCCGACGGGCTCCCTGCATGGAGCCTGCTTCTTCCTCTGCCTGTGTCTCTGCCTCTCTCCCTGTGTGTGTCTCTCATGAATAAATAAATAAATAAAATCTTTAAAAAAATATATATCAACTTTAACTTTAACCAAATCAGTATCATGAGAGAGGTGAAAGCAAAAAGTTGACTTCAGCAACTTGAGTGAGGGGGATGAGAGGTGGAATAATGAAAAACTCTCCTTCAACAAATGTGATTAGAGAGAACTATCAGCATCTAAGAAAGATCTCTGGTCCTACTTTTTGATGGTAATCAACAGTTAGGCTCCCTTATTCAACATTCACCGAATGTTTACTGACAACCACTATGTGCTGAGCACTCTTTCAGGTAAAGAAAGAAATAATTCACACACCTTGCTTTCATGGAGTATACAGTGCAAACTTGCAGGGTTAAAGATACGAACTAATACAAAATGCTGAGAATATTAGGAAAAATATGATGAGCCTACCTTATCAAATAAGATAAAATTGAATAGAAGAGTTTGTCTTGGGAAGGAGCAAAACATTCCTCTTTGAGACAACTGGCTGAAAAAAGCAGAGGTGGCATACAGGTAAATTAAAAATAAGCTTTCTTAAAAAAGAGAGAGGGAAAGTAAAACTCATAAACAGAGTAGAAGTGATTGTCAGGGGTTGGGAGATGAGAGAAATAGGGAGAATTTGGTCAAAGGATACAAACTTTCAGGTATATGAAAAAATAAGGTTGAATGATCTAATGGTAACAAGATGATTACAGTTGGCTAACACTATGTTGTAAAACTGAAATTTGCTAAGAGAGTAGAATTTACCTGTTCTCACCACTGACCCCCAACCAAATAAAAGCACCATAAACTAAGAGAATAAGCTTTGGAGAAGACAGTATATGTCTTTCTCATTCTCTTTTAAAGTTATTTTTTTAGCACAATGTAATAATGAATAGTGACTATTCAACACATATTGTTAAATAGATAAATGAATATTTATACCTGATAATTCCATTTTAATCTCAAAATAAAGCAATATGTTATGCCTTGTGTCTTTAATAAATAAATAAAATTAAAAAAACAACAAAACAACAAACAACAACAAAAATATATCTTAAAAATACAAACATGTACACATTATATAGTCACACAAACATACATCCTGAACTTTGGGAAAAAATAAGTCACATACAATCACTTATTATTTTTGCTCTTGTTGTAGTTCTTGCTGAGATAATTTACAAAATTTTTGTTCATGTCAAAAGATAGAGGTTTAAATAAATCCAGGAAAATAACTAGCCTTAGTAGTTAGGAAAAAAGAGAAACATACAGGCAATATATTCCATGTAAATGATTGATAATTTCAGGGCTATAATGGTTCATTCAAACTAACTGAATTGTTTCTCCAGCTACTTCTGTTAGAGTTGCAGGTTTTATTTATTTATTTTTATTTAAATTCAGTTTGCCAACATATATTATAACACCAAGTACTTGGATGGGAGAGCTGCAGGCTTTAAAGGATTATTCATCTCCAGATGCTCAGAAAGGTCTATCAGAATACATTTAGGTTCTAGAAGATCTGTATAAGTCATGAGTAAGGAAAACATTCAAATAATTTTTAAAAGCAATACATTTAGCCCATTTAATAAAACTTGACTAATATTATAACCACATCAGGTAGAGCGATATTTAAAATAAGAAAATTGCCGCCTGTACTTGGAAGGAACACAGGATATAGTTTCACTCCTTCCATTTCCAAAGGTGGATTTATTTTTATAATTACATTGATAGTTTTAATTTTCCTTCAAAATGCATGTAACATATTTGACATTTAATATTATACACTAATATACAACGGTATGTGTATCTATGTGTTACTAAGAATATTTTCACATTTTTATATCTCTCTCGCTTTGTTTTGGCCAACTCATTCAAAGCAATAAACATTTTTCAGTATTTATTGTCTTTCAACAATCTGTTGGGTCCCAGGGACATGATGATGAATAAAACACAGACCTTTTCCTCAGAGATCGAATAGTATATGTGAAAGGGTTAGAGAATTAAGAAAACAAAGAATATAATAAAAATGTATTGTTTCTTTAAATTGATTTTTTACTTAATATTCTAACATGATTATTATCTGATGTTATTATTTTCTATAACATCATTTCAATTGATACATTATTTACTGTTGTTAATATATAATTAGCATGACCTATCCCCTATCATACAACATTTATGTCTTTCTATTTTGGATTTAGGCTATAATATTGCAATTAAAAGAAAGATATTTTTTCTGAGTATTTCTTTATCTCTCTGGACCTCAGGAGCCAGAGCAGGTTAAAGAATATTGATTTTATTTTTATATACTAATTAGTTAATGAAGTTGTATAATCAAAGCTGGACATTGAGGAATTAAATTATTTAGAAGGATATAAAACAATATTGTTGCATAAAAAGTGGTAACTAATTGGATAATAGAGGTTAAAAACAAAAGACATCAAATATGATGAGTTTGGCCTTATAAGACTAGTTCAGTTTAAAATATTATTGAATGGCTACTAGGCAATTGTATTACAAAGAGGAGGAAGTCACCATCCCTACCTGTTATGGACAGAATGTTTATGTTTCCTAAATTCATATATTGAAGCCCTAACCTCTAATGTGACTTTTACTGGGGACAGGTCCTTTATAAAAGTAATTAGGGTTAGATGAGATCATGAGGTTTGGTGTTCCCATGATGAGATTAGTGCCCCTGTTCCGAAGAGGCATCAGAGAGCTCGGTCTCTCGCTTTCTCTCTCTCCCTCTCCCCTTGCTCACACAGAAGAGGTCATGTGAACACATGGCATGATGGAGGCAACCTCCCACCCAGGAATAGAGACCTTTTCAGAAACTGACCGTGTTGGCATCCTTATCCAAAACTTCTGGTTTCCAGAATTCTGAAAACATAAATTCCTATAGTTGAAGCCACTGTCTATGGTATTTTGTTATGGTGACATAGTGACTAATAATCTACCCTTGGGAAACAAACCAATAAACACAATCTTAAGTGAATAGGACTCATATTGGAGACACACCCACATAGCACACTAGACAAAAAACCTAGCTGATGTGGTGAATTTAGGGGAAGTACATATTCTGTAGAAGCTTATGCCTCAAATGGTGAATCAAATTCAACCAGGACCACAGGCTAGGAAGGGATGTTTCATCTGAAGAAAAAGCATAAGCAGGAACGTGAATATTCACAGCAAATCCACACAGGTTGGTATTTGTGATGGCCAGAGTTGTAGGGCCACCTCTCTAAGACTTTCACTTCATTCTCTTGGTTCCAGAAAGAAATGTGAATATGAGGAGATAATCACTGCTATGACAAGGTTCTTAATTGACTTTGAGTTCATCTGGGCATATCTGATCTAAAGAAAGAAGCCCTTAGTAGGCTCTAGGGTCTTTCTGAAGAAAGAGAGATTGACACGTGAGAGAGCCTTGAAGGAGATCCCAGGGATGGGAACTGGGAAGAGCCTGAAAGAGTTCAGAGCCATCCCTGGCCAAGAGGTACCAAGAGAATGGAGAGCACAGCCCCACCACTGCAGGAGGATGAATACTGTCATCCACCTTGTGAGCAGGAAAAATGCATAGCCCAACCAACAACTCAATTTCAATCTTGTGACAATTTGAGCAGAGGACCCAGATTCCTGAACCACAGAAAGTAAGTCTCCCCTGTTTTAAGCAACTCACTTTGGTAGCTTGTTAGGTAGCAGTAGAAGCTACTACATTAGTAGAGACCGTAAAACATACAACTAAAAGAAGCTAGATCAGAGGAGAGGCAAATAGGATTTCATGAATCTTCTGAAGCTTTTTAAGGAAGCCTGGACTTTATTATGTGGATCATGGAGCTATCGCTGAGTGATTACAGGCAAGGGGGTGGGAGGTCAGATTTCATGTGTTCAAGCTTGCTCTGGCTGCAGTTTAGAGACAGATTTGTGTGGATTACTGCTGATCACATACAAGGCTGCTGTTCTCATCTGGGAAATATGTGAGGAGAGGCTGGGGAGAGCAAAAGTGGTCAGAGTAAAGTGAATGCATTACTCAAAATTAACAGGTGAAATGACAGGCATGGGTGTCATATAGATGTCAAAGATAAAAGGATAAAAAATTGTCTAGAATGACTCTGAGATTTCTACCATGTATGTCCAGGTGAATGGTGAGCTACAACCTTTCATGGAAATACAGGAGGAGGAGCAGAATTGACTTGGCGAATGTGACACAGTGATGAATTAAATTTTAAAATACGGTATTTGGGGTGTCTACAGAAGAAAATGTGAAGAATAAATGATGTCCCAAATCTGTTGTTCCCTTTTGTGTGAAAAATTAATTCATAACCTTCTTCTTGGAAGAAATTAGCATTTCTGATAAAATGTTCAAGCAATTTCAAGATAAACTTTTAATGCCATTCAGACTGATTCTGGGAAATGAATCCCCCTCCCACTCAGTTGTCAATCAAAGAATCTAATGATTTAAGTTTTTTTTCCTGTTTTAATTTTGTATGGATATTCTATGATTCTCCCCCCACTTCTTTAGATGTCTCTCACAAGCATAAATCTTAACTTGCCTATTTCAGGAATCAGCCCTTATATCAAGATTAAAATAATACTTGCATAGATGGTCCTATCCAAATAACCTGAAAATTTAATTTTAGACAATGATCTGTCTGCTAAGAAGTTAGTGATATGAGTCTCCATACCGTGCAAAAGACAGACTATGAGATAGAGCTGGTGGTGCCCAGGAAGGAGACAAAATGGGACAATGACAAAGCTGAGAACCAGAAACACAGAAGAGCCTTGCTGTGTGAAAACATGGATCAAAATTTAAATATTATAGTTTGTGGCAGTTATGATGGTAAATTATTACACATATTAAATACATCATATCTATATAAACATTATAATTTGAATAATGCTTGAAAAACTGCATTTGCAAGCATATTTTATAGACAAGTTTAAAAGCTAGAATTGGGCTCCCAATCCAGCCAAATTAAAAAAAAAAAAAAAAAATGAAAGAAGACCGAAAGGAAGAAATGACTGAGTTACTAGACTATCCAGAAAATTAATTCACCAGTGAAAAGAATCATGCAAGAAGAACTGGCTGAAGGCACTATGGGCTGATGATGCTCGAATTTAACCTCAAATCAGTTGGCCACAAGTACTTTCACTTGAATTAAAATCAAAGGTGACATGGGAAAACGGGTTGTTTACTTCACCAAAATCAAAGCTGCCCTGTGAGTCATTAAATCACCAGGAAATCCTAATCACAGAATCGTTTCTGATTTGGCTGGTTATCAACTTTGGTGAATATTAATTTATTAAGAAAGTCTCAAACCAGACTCCTGCCTGACTCCTGAGAATGAAGTAGCTCCATAATAGAACTGGAGGAGGCTCCGTTTCATAAAATCAGGCATGACCACTTTGGATGAAATGTCAATAATTGTGCAGAAAAGGTTTTGTGCTCATCCATCCACCTATTAATCTAATGTCCATTCATATATGCATTAATTGCTTGCCTTCTACGCCTTTTCTTAGGTGCTGAGGATACATAGTGAACTAACCAGAATCCCTGCCCTTGTGAAACTTACATTTTATCAGAGGAGATGGATTTTAAACAAATATTATAAAATTAATATTTCTAGTAAAAATATCATACATGCCACAAAGGGGACTATGAAAGAGAAAATAACAGGGACATATATGTATATATATCCTGTCAAAATTTGTGAGATGAAGGGAAGTTTCTTCAAAGAAATTTGAAGAACAAAGGAAAGGAACTAGAAAAAAAAAGGGATAAAATGCTTTCCAATGAATAAAAGAAGCATGAAGGCTCATGGCCAGTGTATCTTGCAAACTCCACATACTAAAACAGCCTGCAGAGAATCTGTGGGTATGATGTGAAAAAAGAAGAAAAAATAATTTGACACCTTTTGTTATTTGGTACTATGTCCCAAATCAACATTCTCATTTACAGAAATATGTACATTATTGATAAATAAGAAATATACATTTTTAAGATTTTATTTTTAAGTAATCTCTGCATCCAAAGCAGAGCTCGAACTACAACCTAGAAATCAAGAGTCATACACATCACCCACTAAACAAGCCAGGGACTCCGAGAAATATGCATTTAAATATTCAATATATTGAGATTGATATATATTTTGTTGTTATGTTATCGTAATGGAGACGCCCAGGAAATAGTTCAGTGTCACAGGGTAATCTCTAAAGAATTATGATAGAATTAGTAATAATATATTATTATCATGATACGCATAGCTTTTATCAACTATACAACAGCACACCATTTAAAATAAGTCCAAAGCTCAAATTTTCATTTTTTTAAATGAGAATTAATATCAAGTTTTAATAGTGATCACAGAAAGTATTTTGTAAGACAATGCTAATTTTTTTTAGATTACCAAAGTTTTCCAAATTAATACTAACTATACATTCTCTGTCTGACAAAAACACCCCGTTAGAAAGACAACTTTTTTAAAGATTTTATTTATTTGAGACAGAGACAGACAGCCTAGGCAGGAAGAAGGGCAGGGAGGGAAGGAGAAGCAAACTTCCCACTGAGTGGGGAACCTTATGTGGGGTTCAATCCCAGGACTCTGAGATCATGACCCTAGTGGAAGGCAAATGCTTAAACAACTGAGCCACCCAGACACCCTGACAACTTGTTTTCTAAAATGCTTTTAAATCAGCCACATTAGCTTGCATAGTCATTTTTGTAAAGTATGTGCTTGTGATTTTGAAAGACATTGAACACCTTCTGTAACTAGCTTCCTTGAAAAATGTTTAGTCTAAGACAAGTTTTATATGAATTATGAACTTACTGACCTGAATATTTGAATAATTTTCAAATCCAAATTTCACTATAATGCTTCACATTATTAAATTTATTATGCTTTTATGACAGTGTTTGAATTAATAATTGACCTGCTAATCAACATTTAAAAAGAGCCTGAGTAAATGGACATTTGGAACTTTGTGAATAATCTGATTTATTAAACATTTTTAACTTTCCCTAGAGTTTATGGCTAAATCCCAAAGATTCCTTGGCTTACTTCACCCCTAATATTATCCTCCTAACCCTGCCAATATGTATGGCATTCCTTTGACCATCTTGGTGAATAGACTGGAAAAGAATAAGGTGAAAAGGAAGGAAGATACTGCAAGAATGATTCCAACCCATTCCCATCTCTTTAACATTTTCACAATAGTGTAACTAACATATACACATACAATAGTGTAACCTACATATACACACACTAACACATATATATTATATATTAGTATACACACACACACACACAGACACACACACTTGGCTTATGTGATTCTTTGAAAACAAACCAAAAAACCCCAAACAAACCTATCAATTAATCTAATCAAGACACACAAAGTAAGTATAAGCAAGGAAATCACCATAGTTACATATTTTTTTAATTATAAGAGACCACTTTACACAACTCTGTACAAATAAATGTAAAAACCTAGATAAAATGAATAATTTTCTAGAAAAATCCAATTTACCAAATTTGACTCTAGAGCCTGCTATAATGCTAAACAAACCATGAAGAAAGCAGAAAATTTGGGAGTGAAAGGGAGCAATTCTAAAGGTACATATGACAGTGGACTCAGAGGAAAATACTATCAAATACACGTCTTTTCTAGATCTGTGCTTTTATAAAGCTCTCATAAAGCAAATTTGTGTTTTAAAATACCTAGGCTTATGGGGAAATAGGCTGGAGGATGCTGGGGGCAGTCAGAAAGCTGGCATTGCATAGTCAAGGTGGAGCTCTAGTTTGAGAGGCCTCTGTCACTTGACACAGAGCTGGGCCAGCCGCTGACCTGCCCAGGTGCACTGACCTTGAGAGCAACAATCAAGTGTCAGGGGATTGGGAGTCGGGGCTCAAGTCCTCAAGGCTTCCTGGGGATCTTGTGCCACTCAGGCATCATCGCCTTGGGATAATGGCTGTGCACGCCTGGTTCTCCCTGTCAGGGATCTGCATCAACTTAAACTTCAGCCCTTTACTTCAAGACCCCATGCAGAGGGCTCAAATGTCACAGACTGGAGATATGGCCACTGCTCCAGTCACTGCTGATTCTTCACAGCTCTGTGACCAGGAATGTGTTTTAGCAGCCTGGAGTGACAGAACTTGTCTGAGGCAAGAGGGGAAAGGTAAAAGACTTAAGTCATAAGGGGCTGAAAGGGGACACTCCAGGAGTCCAGACCCAGAAGGCATTTGGAAATCACCGAACTTGAGAGGGTGAAGAGAGTCAGGCACCATGCAGCCTGGTGTCTTGCACTCTGCCCAGCCCACACTGCCTCAGCAGCCCCTCTGACTCAGTTCAAGGGACTGTCATTTTCATGTGGGAAAGGTCAGACATTCTTCAGGAGGCTCTCTGACAGAAAGTCCTGCCTTCCCGTCCCAGGGTGCTCACTGACTGGAGGAGTACACATCAGCTGGCTGCTTAGAAACAGAAAGGGTAGCTTGGTGATGCTCAAGCCAAAGACCCACATAGTTCAGAAAAGGCTCTGGCTGTCACAAGATCAAGACCTGTAACAGCTGGAAGGCACTCAAGAAAGGATCTCTGTTACAAGAGGTGAATTCCGGCATCTGTGTTAATGCAATTTCCCTTCCTTTGTTGTTAATGTTATATACCCTAGATCCACTAAAAGGACTGTGCATGAACCAACGTGACCACTGCATTTTACTGTCATAATCCCCCCATTTACTAATTGTTTATGAGGTAATTTCAGTTTCGGAAACATGAATTACCCTAAAATAAACTGTTGTAAAGAGCAGATAATTCTATATGTCACTTAAAGTACTCCAGAGAATAGAATCCTTTCAAATATTTCTATATGAAGCAAGTATCAATCCATAGGAAAAAGAAAACTCCAAAATATATTGCACAGAAACTGTATAAATATTTCACAAAACAATCTCATTTGTAATATCAATTAAAAATCTAAATAAAATACTAGAAAGTAAGTTCTAGGACCTCGCTTAAAGAATATTTTATTATGAGCAAGAAGAGTATTGTAAGAAGTCAGAGAGATAGGCAAAATATTAAGAAGTTTATTAATATAACTCGCGATATCAATATATCTGAGAAGAAAATTCAAATCATCTCCTCTTGGTCACTGAAACGAAATTTGTCAAAAGGCAACACCAATTACTGGTTTAAAAAAACACTGAAGAAATAGAATAGACGAGTAATTCCTTAACATAACTTAAAAATGCATATGCCAACGATCCTGATTATTTGTCAACCATGTATCTGCAATTTCACCTACTGGCTAAGATCTATTTGTATCCCTCAATAAATATTTGGGGCTTTTTCACCATCATTGCAGGACATGTACACACACAGAGCAGTGAAAAATCTGAGCAATTCAAATGTGCACATCCTCTGTTCAGGTCCAGCAAGGTGCTGCTCGGCCTTCTGTTATCAGCTCTTCTACAGAGACGACCACGGGATGGAAACAGCAGGGGGCAGCACAATGTAATACAAGACACTGACTCTACTGGCCAGGTAGGGTTTGAATGTCAACTCTGGTACTGTTAGAGGGAGGGTCACTTCATACTTCTAAACCTAGTTTCTTTCTTTTGTAAAATAAAGCAAATACAATCTACCTTGATGAACTGTTTTAAGAATTAAGAATATATGTGAGATAAGTCTCTATCTGTACAAAAAAAAAAAATACATGTATATACCCTAGAAGCAATGGCTCAGTATTTGTTAATTCAAAGTTTGTGGTGACTTTCTAAACCATTATTAGCAGAAAGAAGAAGAATTGAATATGCGTGTGTATTATACACACACATATATAAATATGAAATATATATGTGTATATATGCGCAGCTGGATATATTTTATATATCTGTGTGTATCATTTGTATGTGAAAAGCAGCACCATGTACATGGACTAATACTGAAAGCTTTATTGTTAATTCAAGAAGATGAAAGTACCATAATCAGCTTTACTGTCTAACACAGCAATAGATGTTCTCAGTGATGTAACTGGTCAAAAGAGAGAAATTAGAAGTATAAACACTGAAAAGAGAGCACTAAAAATATCAATATTTGTAGAGGATATGATTTAAACTCAGCAATCCCACTAGACTTAAGTGAAAAGATTCTACAAACAATAAAGTAATTCAGTTAGGTGGTGGGGTGTGAAATTAAAATACAGAAATCAATAGCCTTCATCTATACACACAATGACCAATTGAAGATATAAGGTAAAAGAAGACTTTATTTATATTTTCAATGAAAATAAAATTAAAAGTTTAGAAAATCACGAAAGAGGAGAAAAATCTACCTGCGAAAAATTTTGAACATTCTTCATCACAAACATAAAATAGAATAAATAGAAATATATACTATAAAAATATTTGACTTCATAAGGGCATCATAGACAGGCTATATGGTAAAATAAATAGGCATAAATATCCAAGAAAACTTTGGAAAGAAGGGTGACAAGGGTGACAAGAGTGACAAGATTAGGCCTATTGAAAACCAAAACTAATGGAGTGCCTGAGTGGCTCAGTCAGTTAAGCATCTGCCTTCAGCTCAGGTCATGATCTCAGTCAGGCTCCTTGCTCAGTGGTGTGTCTGCTTCTCCCTCTCTCTGCTCCTCCCCCCAACTTGTGCTTGCTCTCTCTTTCTCTGTATCAAACAAATAAATAAAGTCTTAAAACAACAACAAAATCAAATTTAAAATTAAAAATTGAGTTAGCAACTACTCATTAAACAGACCAACAAAATTAACTAACATGTCAAAAATAGACCTACCTATGTACAGAAATCTGCTATATCCTTGGAGGCACCTAAGTGGCACAGCTGGTTAAGCATCTGATGCTTGATTTTGGCGGGATGGTAATCTCTGGGTAGTGAGATTGATCTTCATATCAGACTCTCACTTGGCTGAGAATATGCTTGAGATTCTCTCCCTCTCCTTTTTGCCCTGCCCCTTTGTGATCTCTCTCTCCCTTTCCAAAATAAATATATTTTTTTTAATTTAGAAAGAAATTTACTGTATAGCAGAGGTAGCATTTCAAATAAACCAGAGATTCCTAGAATTTTAAATCAATAATTTTTGTGACAAACTGGGTAGTTATTTGAAAAATAGTGTTCAATTGATACTTCATTACACACTAAAATAAATCCAAATCAATTAAAGATATATACATTCACACATATGATTTCATACATATCTCCAACAAAAACATAGAATATATGATTAATTTATTTATGAATGTAGAATGTAGAAGGTTGTTTTAACTTACTTCAAAATAAAAAAAATAAAATATCTGTTGCTGCTTGATATAAATAAGAATGTGTGCTTAGTCACGCCCCTCCATCACTATAAGCAAAGGCAAAGGTTGTAACAAGCTTTAAACAAAATTGGATTTTATAGTACATATTAAAAATACCTAATTTATAAAAAGCCTTATATATTAATAAGAAAAAATTCAATTCAATAGAAAATGGGCAAAACACATGAATAGGCAATAATATATATATTGAGCAATAAATTCATCACTTATATAGCTGGATTCTGAAGAAGCAGACTTGTTGCTAACCTATTTATATTTGTTCATATACATGTAAAGAAAATTCACTTTAAAAATTATCCCAGTTTTCATTTCCACAATGATCACAGAATAATTTCAAAAAGGCCCTCTAGGGTAGCCCCGGCGGCTCAGCAGTTTAGCGCCACCTTCAGCCCAGGGCCGCCTGATCCTGGACACCCAGGATCCAGTCCAACATCGGGCTCCTTGCATGGAGCCTGCTTCTCTCTCTGCCTGTCTCTCTCTCTCTCTCTCCATCTCTCTCATGAATAAATAAATAAAATCTAAAAACAAAACAAATACAAAGCACTCTAAAATATTTGATATCCAAAAATATTGCCGCTTTAAAGACAGAGAAGTAAATAATTTTTTTTTCATTTTATATAATGAGAATTTTTAATTACTTTAGTTTCAAGTAAAATGTACTCTTCATTATAATAAAAATGAGAGTTTCAGCAAGTGGGATATCTTTCATAGATTTTTTCTGATGAAAAATTATCTTTGTAATTTAACCAAAAACACACCCTTCTGATGACTGTGGGCATCTTTAAATATTAAGGAAGTCAAAACTTTCCTAGACACAAAGTGTAATCACACAATTTTTTGTTCATTTTCATAACAATCCAAATGTTAAAAAATATCATATCCTCATTGTATTTATGAAGAAACAGAGTATTCCTTGCAGTGTTTAATACTTTATGTGTAATACTTTTGAACATGATTTCTTTTCATATAGTGGCAGCTCCTTAGAAACAAGATCTACACTGGCTAAGTAACTGCTTATCTCTGGGTGTTCTGCAGCTTTTTCATTTAGTAATTGTTTTGATTAAATGAAATGTAGAAATAGCATCAGATATAGAATGCTCAGAATACTCAAAGAAATACACCTTTAGGGCAGCCCTGGTGGCTCAGCAGTTTAGTGCCGCCTTCAGCCCAGGGTGTGGTCCTGGAGACCCAGGATCAAGTCCCATGTGGGGCTCCCTGCATGGAGCCTGCTTCTCCCTCTGCCTATGTCTCTGTCTCTGTCTGTCTGTCTGTCTGTCTCTCTCTCTCTCTCCTCTCTCTGTCTCAGGAGTAAATAAATAAAATCTGAAAAAAAAAAAAAAGAAATGCACCTTTAATAAATCCATATTAAATCTGTTAATTTTACTCAGATTTTGAAGCAGGCATAATGAAATTAGAGCTGTATAATGAAATCATGTTATCTGCTCATCTATTTATAATGTTTTCATAAATATCTCTCTGTGATTCAGTAAGCCTCTCAGATGTGCTAGAAATTGTGTTATAAGTTTTATTTTCTTATTCTCATAATAATACAAGTAGTTAGAAATATCATATCCCCATAATATCTATGAAGAAACAGATGATTACAAATATTCATTAATCTGTTCTGAGGTAGAATACAAATAAGAATTCTGACATCATAGCATAATTTCTTAAACATTAGACCATATTGTCTGCCCCAAAATACTATCATGAATATTCATGTATAACGAATGTATTTTATTGAAATTCTGACATAAACAAATTCATCTAACTTGCATCAATGCTAATTGATTTAAGCATGTTACATTAAAAAAATAATTTTCTCTCTTTAAAGGCTAATGTTTATATTTATTTTTCTATTTAAACTCATTTTCGGAATCCCTGGGTGGCTCAGTGGTTTAGCGCCTGCCTTTGGCCCAGGGTGTGATCCTGGAGACCCAGGATGGAGTCCCACATCAGGTTCCCTGCATGGAGTCTGCTTCTCCCTCTGCCTGTGTCTCTGCGTCATGCTCTCTGTGTCTCTCATGAATAAATAAATAAAATTAGAAAAAAAAAACTCATTTTCTATTTCTTAGCCATGAAAAGGGAAGAAAGGCAGAGACCAACACACAGGCAGGATTTAGGGCAGGACTGACAATAGAATTTTCTGCAATTAAGATTTTTTCTATATCTCCATTTTTTAATATGATAGCCACTAGCCACATAGGGAGAATGGCTGAAAATGGTCAAAGTGTATAAACTTCCAGTTATAAGATGAATAAATTATGAGGATATAAAGTACAGAATGGAGTCTACAGTTAACTATATTGTACTATATACTTGAGTTGCTAAGAGAATATATCTTAAATGCCTACACACACAGAAAAAAAGAAGGAAAGAAAGAAAATAAGAAAGGAAGAAAAAGGAAAATAAAACTATGTGAGGTAGTACATATGTTAACTAATCTTATTGTGGTAATTACTTGATAATATATGCATTCATCAAATTATGGAGCTGCAAACCTTAAACATATATAATGTTATTTATTAGTCATATCTCAGTAAAGATGGAAAAAAGTTTTAAATTTTGTTATAAATGAAAAATGTGATTAATACATATAAAGATCTAGATTTTTACCTTCATTTAATTTTAATTAGTTATAAGTTTCAATAGCTACATGTGACTAATAGATGATATACTGGACAGTGGAGCTCTAATGTCTTTGCCACACGGCCACCCTGTAATGATAGAAGTCCTGTCATCCTACTTCCATATTCCTTAATCAGCCCACATTTTTTTCAACTGTTAAGCCACCTTAGCAGCAAACATTTCAATTTCTTTCGAATTAGTACACCTACTTCTACTCTTGGCAGTCCATTGTCTAGATAACAATAAAAGAAGTATTTAAAAAACTCAAATTAACATAACATAATACTTGATGGTGAAAGATTGAAAGCTTTTTCCCTAAGTTTGGGAACAAGACAAGGACGCCTGCATTCACCACTTCTATTTAATATAGTACTGGAAGTTCTAGACAGAGCACTTAGGCTTGAAAAAGAAACAAATGACATTTCAACTGGAAAGAAAGAAGTAAAACTATCTCTTATTTGTCAGTGAAATGATTTTACATAGAAAAAGGGCCTAAAGAATACACACATTCACACATGCACAGTTAAAGCTAATAAACAAATTTAGCAAAGTACAAGACTCAAAATCAACACACAAAAATCAGTTGTATTTCTATACAGTGACAATGAACAATCCAAAAATAATATTAAGAATACAATTCCAAAAAAAAAAAATAAATAAAAAATAAAAAAATTAAAAAAAAAAAGAATACAATTCCATTTACAATAGAATCAAAAAGAATAAAATACTTAGAGATTAAGTAAGGCGTCATAAGATTTATGCACTGGAAAGTATAGAACATTACTGAAAAAAATTAAAGAAGACCTAAATAAATGGAAAGGCATCTCATGTTTATGGATTGGAAGACTTAATATCATTAAGATGGCAATTCGACCACAGCTGTACACGGATGTAATGTATACCTATCAAATTCCAATAGCATATTTTCAGAAATGTAAAAACTCATTCTAAAATTCATATGTCATCTCCAGGGAGTTGAACAACCAAAACAGCCTTAAGAAAAAATAATAAAGTTGGAAGTCTCACTTCCTGACTTAAAAATGTATTATAAAACTATAATAATTAAAATAGTATGATACTAGCATGGGATAGTCAAGTTTACCAGTGGAATAAAATTGAGAGTCTAGAAATAAACTCTCAGAACTATGGTCAATTGATTTTCTTCAAGGGTTCTAGGACCACTCAATGGAGAAAGAACATTATTTTCAACAAATAATCCTGGGAAAATTGTATATCCACATACAAAAGAGTGAGGTTGCACCCTTACTCTACACCAGATACAGAAATTAACTCAAAATGTATCAAAGGCCTAAAGTTTAGAATACTATAAAACTCTAAGAAGAAAACTTAGGGGCAAATATGCATGACCTTGGATTTGGCAATAGTTTCTTAAATATGACTGCAAAGTACAGAACAAATGACAACTAGATAATTAGACTGCACTAAATTTAAGAACATTTGTACATCAAAAGATACAACCGAGAGTGAAGAATCAAACCACAAAACAGAAAAATGTTACTTAAGAATCATATTTCTGAAAAGGTTTTAATATTCCAAAATACTAAAAATTCCTACAATTCAACAGCAACAACAAAGCAAACAAACAATTTGAAAAAACAGCCAAGACGTGAATAGACATTTCTCCAAAGAAGATGCACAAATGACCAATACACACATGAAAGATACACAAAAGCATTGCCTATTTGGGAAATGCAAATCAAAATCACAATTCAATATTACTTCATGCTTGCTAGAATGGTTATAATAAAAAAAAAAGGAAGGAAGGAAGGGGAGTGAACAAGGGAGAGAGAAACAAACAAGTGTTGGCAAACACATGGAAACATTGGAACTCTTTTGTAAAAATTTTATTTAGTTGAAAAACAAGAGGAACAGGAGGAGGGGAGAGACAAACAGACTTCTCACTGGGTCAATCCCAGGACCCCAAGATCATAGCTGAAATCAATAGGTGCTCAACCAACTGAGCCACCCTAGTGCCCCAGAAAAATTGGAACTCTTGTACATTTCTGATGGGGCTGAAAATGATGCAGGTACTATAGAAAGAGGTTTCACAGTTCCTCAAAGCTGTATGCATTGAATTACCAAATGATTCAGCAATTCAGCTCTTAGGCATATTCCGAGAAGAAATGGAAGCAGAAACTCAAGCAGGTGATAATGTACCAATGTTTACTGTAGCATCATTCACACTAGTCAAAGGGTGGCGACAACCCAAGTGTTCATCAATAGATGAACAGATACACAAAATATATATACATATAGTGAACATTATCTAGTCATAAAAAGGAATGAAGTTCTGACACAGGCTACAGCATGGATGAATTTAAAAATACTTAAGTGAGATAAGCTAGACACAAAAAGAAAAAAATAAGTGTGTATGATTCATATAAAAATATTTATATGAAATATCTAAAATAAGCAAATTCATAGAGACAGGAAGTATAGTAGAGGTTACCAGGTTCTGGGAGGAGGGTGGAATTGGGAATTATCACTTAATGAGTACAGAGTTTCTGTTTGGGTTGATAAAATGTTCAAAACCTATGGTAGTAGTAATGATTATTCAGTATTGTGAATTTAATTAATGTCACTGAATTTTATACTCAAACATTGTTAAGATAACAATTTTTGTTATGCATATATGTATTTTACCATAATTATCAAGATAGTAAAATAACAAAACCTCAAAGTATGTTTTTAAAAAACAATATCATTCAACCATCAAAAAAAGTCTCCCAAATAGATGCTTTTCATTTAAAATATAAAATCCAAATTTCCTTATCTAAGCTTCCAAGCCCTTGTGTATTTCAGCTCTTGTCTTCTTCAACCTTAAGCCATTAACTGCTCCTATATCCATTTCTTGAACATTTTAAGCTGATTGCCACTTTAAGATTTTTATCAGCTTTTATGACAGTCTGCAAAGCTAGTGTATATTTATGCAATGAACAGATGTTGGCTTTTTCTATAAGCTTAATTCTATCACAGTTGGAAAGGTAATTGCAGAGTGTCATACTTAAAAACATGAATTCTGGAGCCAGACTACTAAGGTTTAAATCTAAGCCTCACAACATACTACCTGCATGACTTTGTAAGTTACTATGTCTCAATTTCCTTACATGTAGAATAAGAATAAAAATAAAACCTACCTAATGAGACCATTATGAGTATAACATAACATATGTTCTGGGTATAACATTAATTACTGTAATGTAGTCCTCAGACTGATGTCTGGCTCATGGTAAATGTTACTAAGTGTATTCCATTTATTATTATTATTATTATTATTATTATTATTAATTAGTATTATATTTGCCTCAGAGTTATCTTACTTTCTTCCTCCTTCTTCCTGTTCCTTCCTTATCAAAAGAAAACAGTTTACATACGTAGCACACAGTAATCCTCTCAATGGAGAAAATCTTCACACCTAGTTTTAAAGGATGCATCTCCATTGAGCTAAATCCAACATAGGAATTCCCTTTCTGCTTGACAGTGTTCGGTCTAGATGTAAATACATAATCCAGTTCTGGCCAAGAAGTCTTACTAAGAAGTTTTCTGGTGGGACACCTGGGTGGCTCAGTGGTTGAGCAACTGCCTTTGGCTCAGATCGTGATCCTGGGGTCCTGGGATGGACTCCCACATCGGACTCCCTGCAGGGAGCCTGCTTCTTCCTCTGCCTATGTCTCTGCCTGTCTCTATGTTTCTCATGAATAAATAAACAAAATCTTAAAAAAAAAAAAAAAAAAAAAAAACGAAATTTCTTGTCATCACTCCAGGAAAGACTTGCATCATTAATAGAAAAAAATATATAGTTACAGGAAAAAAAAAGGCTCTTTTTACATTGCTTTGTGTTTTCTGTCTTGAACAGAATTGTGGGGAGACATGATTTTGGAGTTTCAGCAACCCTCTTGCAACACCAGACCATTAGGAGGCAATTCTCCATGGTGCTTCTATTCTTACTGTGACAGCTTTTGTTTTAGACTATTTTTTTCAAGAATGTTTGCATGGCAAACAGTTTTGGAACTTACAAACAATATTTCCCTTGAATAAGAGGTCGTATTTGTTTTCTGACAAGGATGATAAAGACAATGCCCTCCTTCAGTACAAAACTTGGGCATGTTTGCCAGCAGTCCACTTAGAAGATTTGGGACTTCCTACCTTGGGGCCACTCAGCTGTGGCACAACCTGAAATGTGTGCAGAGCATCCATCAGAGCTGCTCCAGAGAGGCCCTGGGGGGTTTGTAGGACAAAGAGAACTGGTGTGAACATGAAGTTCATGCCACCTCCTATGCTAACACTGATTAAGTCCTCTGTAGAGACAGAGGATCCAACATTATTTACCATTTTTTACATGAAGCTATGGCAGGATAACTACAGTTAACCCTTCAACAATGCAGGAGGTTGGGAGTGCTGACCTCTGTACAGTCAAAAATCGATGTATAACTTTTGACTCCCCCCAAAACTGAACTACTGGTGGCCTACCATTGGCCAAAGGTCTTACTGAAACATAAACCATTAACCCATATTTTGTATGTGATATATATTATATGCTATATTCTAACAATCGAGCAAGAGAAAAGAATTATTAATAATCACAAGGAAGAAAAAATACACTTATAGTACTGTATTCATTGAAAAAAATCCATATGTAAGTGGACCCACACAGTTTAAATCTGTGTTGCTCAAAGGTCAACTGTACCTACTTTGCTAGCAAGGTAACATTTCAGACCTTTCCTAGTTCCTGACAAACACAAGTTTAAGTATAAGAACCACCTTGCTGAAAACAGTAGAGAAAAATACAGGAAGGTCTTACTAAGCTACAGTACCAACCTTGGAGTATCTACCTCCAGGTTTATTACGTGATAAAAACACACCCACCCAAGAGGTACTTGGGTGGCTTAGTCAGTTAAGTGTCCCACACTTGTTTTCGGCTCAGGTCATGATCTCAGGGAGGTGAGATCAAGCCCCGTTGGGCTCTGTGTTCAGTGCAGGGTCTGCTTAAGACTCTCCCTCTCCCTCTGCACCTCCCTCCCCTCTAAAAAACAAACCCAAACATACACACACACACACACACCTTAAAATATATCCCATTGATGAACACATCATATCTAAAATTATGAGAAATTTTTATGAGAGTCACTCATTGACATGAGGAAAGCAAATCATCATTTGCTTATTTGAGTACCAAGAAAAAAAAAAAAGATTAGAATATCTATTTGAAGAGATGTTCTTTTACTTACCTTCTCATATTTCCTGTAAAATCTATTATAGCTCAAGTTCTACTCTCAGGCAATTAGGAAATTAAAAAAAAATCCTTGTCAAATATATTGAAGTACATCAGCAGAGGTTACCATACTTGAGAATATTTTTATTTTTAGTTTTTTTTTTAAAGAGTTTATTTATTTTTTCATGAGAGACACAGAGAGAAAGCAGAGACATAGGCAGAGGGAGAAGCAGCCTCCACACAGGGAGCCCAATGCAGGACTAGATCCCAGGACCCCGGAATCACAACCTGAGCCAAAGGCAGACACTCACTCAACCACTGAGCCACCCAGGAGTCCTGAGAATATTTTTAGTTCTTGAGAAGCAAATTCCTCCTCTTGTTACTAAGTCCTGTGATGCTAACCACTTCTGACTTCTTGGAAGTACCACAAACCAACAGATGCTTGTCACCTTTACAAATATGAAAACTCTGTTTTCTGTTACTCTGATATTCTTACTCCACCTTGCTATCCCAAAGAAGTTCTTTCTCTTCTTTTAAGTCTTAGGTCAACCTATTCTCTTTGTTTTGTCAAATAATTCCCAGCCCGAATTATCTGCTTCTCCTGCTCCTTTTCACTGTTATTTCACACACACTCATGTTTTCATCCCATGTGTGTCACGTTGTAAGTTGTACATACACCTCTCTCCCCCATCACATTTTGCCTTGCTTTAGAATTTTGCCTGCGTTGTATACATTTGTCTACTCCCACTCATCTCTTCATTAAACAAATAGTTACTAAGGAACTGTTATGTGGTAGCCACTGTTTTTGCTATGGGAATATTGCTGTACAAAAGTCACATTGAGGCATTTCCTCTGTAGAAATAACCTTCTGGTGAGAGAGACAGAGTAAAAACAGTCAGTGGAGAAATACAAAAGCAAAATAAGCAGCTTCAGATTAGTGCACTGAAGAACAAATGCAAAATAATTTTGAAATAAAAAGTAATGAAAAAATCCAATTTAGATATAACAGCCAAGAAATGCTTTTTCTGAGAAAGTGACATTGCATTGCTGACTTGAAAGGTGAGAATGAGGTGGTCATGAGAAAGGCCAAGAAACATACTCCAAAGGAGATAAACAGTGGAAAGGCTTGGGAAGGGTGATAAAAAAAAGATCAGAGAGATGGAGAGACCAGCTTCATAAAGAAATATGTGTGTCACGGTAAGGGATTTAGAATTTGTTCCAAAAACAATGGAACAAAAATCGCTGAATATTTCTATTCAAAGGATTGATGTAATCTAATTTACATTGCTGAGAAATCTGGCTGACTACTGTGAGCGAATTTACTGAGCCCTGCTGGATGTGTGGAAAAATTGTTCAGATTAAATATTATGGTATCTTTGAAGAATGCTGAAGTATGGCATGCAGCAAGTGGATGGACTAGAAATTAAAAGTGTTAATGGACTGAATGTGGCTAATGAGGGGGGAAAGGGGTATTGGGAGTAATCCATAGGTTTTGAAATTGAGCAAGTAGCCAACTGATGGTGAGGAAATGGGAGGAAGCTGAATTTTTGGAGGAATATCAAGAACTCCATTTTCAACATGCTAATTTTGAGATAGCCATTTAATATCCAAAATTAGATGTCAAAAAAGTAGATGGATATTAGAATCCGGATGGATTTCTGAAGAGATTTGGACTGAAGACACAAATATTATGTATCTGTATCAGTAAATACTTGTGGATGGTACTGAATGAGATTCTTTGGAAAGAGGACAGAAATTTGAGGCAAGGAAACATTTAAATGAAGAGTATTAGATCATTTATGGTCAATTAAAACATCTCCAATAAAACCATATCAAGAAGCAATCTTATCAAGTAACATACACTAAAATCTTGAAGTAGGATGTGCTTCTAAGTTTTTGAATTCACCATTTCAAAGATGTTGACTTGACAATCCTTAAAAATTGTTGTTATAATTTACCTACTTACAGATAACAAAACTGATCATCATGGAGAAAAAACAACTCGTGCATGGTTGCATAATTAGTAAAGAAAACAAAGAAGCCGGGCATTAAAGTCTAAGCTCATTTTTTTCACATCACTCTATCATAAAAAATATATTTAATTTTCCTCATTATGATATTACAAGTCCACCAAGTTAGACTGGTAAGTCCAGTTATCCTCATTTTCTTATCAATGAAAAATATGAGTCTCAAAAATATTTGATAATTTGTTCAAAGTCACACTGATAATTAGTAGAGTCATGGCTCGAGTTCAAGTCTCAATTCTTACACTCTTCTTACACTCTTGGTCCCATTCTAAAAAGAATCTTTACATTTCTTCATTTACCTGTTTCTTTTTTCTTAAGCATTTATTTATTTATTGAGAGCAAGCAAAGCATGAGTGTGGGGAGGGGCAGAGGGAGAGGGAGAGAATCTCAAGCAGACTCTGCAGGCATCACAGAGTCCTACATGGGGCTTGTCCTCACCAGACTGAGACCAGGACCTTAGCCAAAATCAAGAATCGGATGCTTAATCAACGGAGCCACCCAGATGCCCCTAAATTTATTATTTAAAAAACTCTAAGTATGTTAGTCTAAGTTCCTCATTTTGGCTATACTTTGCTTCCTTGACATTTTCTTCCACCAAGAAAGCATTGGCAATACACATAAAACTCTCCCTATCTGTGGCAGTACAGGCTTTCAGGGAACCCAACAGGTTCGATGCAGGACTCGATCCCAGAACCTCAGGATCATGACCTGAGCTGAAGGCAGATGAGCAACCACTGAGTCACCCAGGTGATATGACTACTTTGGTTTTTTAAGGGGAAATAAAGTTGAAGGAAATATAAGCATGTACCTGTGTTTCTTATCTCTATTTTTAAACTTTGAACTAACTTTACAGGATCTTTAAAATTTTAATTGGTAACACATGTATATCCTGATGACCTTGAATTTTCCTTTTAGCCCAAATCACATAAAAATATTCAAAAACTTCTACCAGAGATTCATTAATTATCAAATAATAATAATGTAAATGAATGGTAGTGAATAGCACATTTTTCATTAAATCTACTAACTAATTCTCATTCATGTTCCAACCCAATTTCATTCAACACACACTGATATTTTATTGGTCTTAGGCATTTGGATCAGTACTTATTTCCTAGACTATTTCAATATTCTTTTCCTTTTCATAAAGATAATTTGTGGAAATTAACTTTTCAGATTTTATATGGTAATTTCCTCGTTAAAAAGTTTTATATTAAGCTTAACTCCTCTGAGCAAAGCTTATGATGTGTAAATTTGAAAGTAAAAAGGCACAAATAATGAGTAGTTTCAGAAAATTATATGTGCACATGTAAAACATAGATGCACGTAAAGCATAAGGCCATTTATACCTTGTAGAGAACATGTGACAATTCTTTCTCTTTAGTATTATCTCTCTTGCTTTAAAATGTAATATTTTTGTCTGCTTCGGGAAATCTAAAAACATTCATTACCATGAACCTTCTAGTTCATTTTCACCTTTTAATTGACATGAAATATAAAACTGAAAAACAAAAACAAAAAAAAAATCCCAAGATGCATGTACATACTTCTAAAGAATCTTGAGGGTTTTTTTTAATCCTCTCAACTTTTCCTAATTACTTCATACTTAGAAATCCCGTCACATCTTTCCTTGTCTACACAACTGGGATTTACATTCTCCCTCTTAATACACCATCACAAATGAAAACATTGTTTTTGGTTCCAACTGCATATTCAATAGCTGCTGAGGAAATAAGAAATGTGTACTCATTTAATGAGTCTTCACACACTCAGACTTCAACTTGGTAGTGTAACAAACTGAAAAAAAAAAAAATCCCAAACTATAAAGTTCTACAAAAGATCACTCTGAGCCAAGAATGAATTTTTTTAGAGAAGAGGAGAGTAGGGCACTAATTCCTTAATCTTCCTGAGAAAATGACAGTCTAACTTCAGCAAATACTAAAGCAAAGTACATATTTATTAAACTTTTTGTCCTTTCGGAATATGCCATTCAAAGTTGTCCTTTGTCAATTCAAATGTCCTTCTGATGAATTTCATCTGCTCTCAAATATTAAAAATTCCCTTCTAGTATATATTTCCTTTAATTAATTTACCGGCCACTGAACTGGCCAGAGCACAGTTCTAAGAGGCCTGTTTAGGGTGTGAGATCCAAATAAAAGTGCCTAGTTATGGACCTTGGGGTTCAAGCCATGTAAATGAGTTACCCAATCCAATCTGGGAGGAGCAAATGCTGCAGTCATTTCAATTCACTGCGGTCATGTCGACCCAGCCTCATTCTAAATTTCCTCAAGTGCTTTCATCACATGGGTTTGGCGAATTGACAACTCAGAATAGATACAGTATTGATCTGTGTCTTCTCAGTGGTGCAGGTGGAACAAGGATATGAAAGGAGGCCCTTGAAGTTAGTATATTGGCACGCGTCCATTCCTGGATGTATTTTTTTCTTCTCTATTCATCTCAGGGAAATATCTAACTGGGTACTTTGTATGAGGTCATTCACAAAGTAATTCTCTGGTTGTTTTTTTTTTTTTTTTCTTTTTTTTTTTTTACATTTTTAGTGGGCCATTAGATTCAGGAGAATCTAAATTTCTTGTTCTTGTATTAAAATAACAATAAAACCTGATTTCTGATTCATGGAAGACATTATCTGTCACCTTTAGATTGTAATGCTGCAGGATTTGATAATTATGAGCACCTACAGAAATAAATGTCATGATTAAGTTCCAACATTAAATGTCCCTTGTAAAAGCATAGTAGTCAGTGTAAACATCTCCCACTTAACAAGAACTATTGTCTGATTTTTGGATATTTCGTCCTGACTCCTTAAAGATTTCCAGAAAATAATGAACTGTATGCCAATTATGTGAGATTCATGTCCATTGGTACTTTTAGCATGTATTTTATAGTATTAGAGAGTAATCATCTTTTGTTAGTGACCAAAATAAAGCATGAATAATGAAATTAATTTAAATCATAAGCCCTGGGAATAAGTCCTAGCTATGCCATTTTACAACCTATTCAACCTGGAAAAGTTACTCAGCATTTCCAGATCTTATTTTTCTTCACCTACACAGTGAGAAGAACACTAACTTCAAAGGATTATGTAACACACTAATATTTGTGAAAAGTACTTAAATTATGAAATGTTAATAAAATATTAATTATTATTGATTCTTATAACAAGTGTTTTCACATTCTCCCAAATTATACAGACATTAAAAGTAATACTCCCTATGGATTATGAAGGGATTATTAGGAGCTGGTTGTTGTTATGAGCATGCTACATGTATTAACTCATGTAATCACTACAATAAGCTCGTGAAATAATTATTATAACTATTAAAAGTATCCAAATGAGAGTATTGAGGCACTGAGCAATTGAATAACATCACACATCTAGTAAATAATGAGATCAAGATTCAAATCTCAGGCAATCTACATCCAGGGTCTTTATTATTAATGTAATCATTGTCCTTCCATGCCTTTCCATTATGTAATAATTTGCAAAATAAAATTACATTTCCTAAAATGAAAAATTTCTTTGCATTACTTCTCTTCTATATTTTGTTATATAAAAACACAACAAAATCTAAGGCCAAGCCCCTCATTGGTTAGCAATTCCAAGGTGCCAGGCAGCATTCCAACTATAATTAGGGTTTCAATATAGAATCGGTGTTATTATGTAGAAAAAGAAATTCATTTTCTAAAGTATGGTTATGATATGTGAAATAAAAGGTAAAGATTTCAAATAGCAAATGTTAAAAATATTTGTGTATCGGGGCGCTTGTGTGGTTCAGTAAGTTAAATCGCTGCCTTCAGCTCAAGGCATGATCCCAGTGTCCTGGGATCAAGCCTCACATCAGGCTCCCTGATCAGTTAGGAGTCTGCTTCTCCTCTCACTCTGCTGCTCCCCCCCTCCCCCGCTTCTGCTATGTAGCTTGCACTCTCTCTCAAATAAAATAAATAAACAAATACATACATACACACATACATACATACAATTTTTTAAAAATGTGTTGTAAATGGCAAGATTTAAATCTTTTTTATGGCTGAGTAATATTCTAGTGTGTGTGTGTGTGTGTGTGTGTGTGTGTAAATACCACATCGTCTATATCGATTCACATGAAGTCTTACTATTTGCAATGACAAGGATGGAGCTAGAGTACATTATGCTAACCAGAATTAGTCGGTCAGGAAAAAAAAAATGAATGTCATACGATTTCACTCGTGAAATTTAAGAAACAAAACAAATGAGCAGGGGAGGTAAAAGAGAGAGAGCGTGCAAGAGAGAGAGGCAAACCAGGAAACAGACTTTTAACTGTAGACAACTGATGGTTACCAGAGGGGATGGGGGTGAGAAGATCTTTTAAATAGTGATAGGGATTAAGAAGTACACTTGTGATGAGCATCATGTACGTATGGGTGTTGAATCACTAAATCATACACCTGAAACTAATACTATATTGTGTGTTAACTAACTGAAACTTAATACTTAAAAAATACTTGATAATTAAACAATGTTCAAAGTGAGGTTTCTGACAAAGAAGGAAGCACAATGTAAATTATCTAATCTATATCATTGGGAAATATCAGTATCAAGATTTTAGTCATTTTTGTTACATATATAATCCTCAGATAATGAAAAACACTTGTATGTAGCTACTCCTTTCCATACGTTGGCAAACGAAGATCATCCGAGTTCAACAGAAATCTCTAAGTGAATACATTTCCTTTAGGTTAATAGTGGAATGCTAGTTTGAAGGCAACATCTAACCTGCTCTTCCCCTTAAACTGATACATTACACATCAGTATTGGTTTGCTGGCCTCTAACTTTCTGGTAAATTAAACCCTTACTTCTTATATAATCAATCATAGAACTTTTCTGTTGGAGAGGCCTAGGAACATTGGTGTCTTTAATCAGTTTGGAGACTGTAAGAGTCAGGGACTCTCTTTAAACACAAGTAGCTACTTCAACACTGAAATGGTCACCTCATTAGCATATGAAAATGTGCAATATCATATCATTCCACATTATTTTACTGATGGAAAACTTTGGCTCTGAATTCCATTTGCATCACTTTACCATTACTTCCATTTGTGAACTTTTATTTTTGAGCATTTTATTAATATAGGATTATGTATATGTAGCCATCGAAGTTGAATCTTTAAAAAAACAACTATACCTAAGTTTTATATAAGATAGCAGGAAAAAACTTCATTTCTGCAAGAGTAAATCCTAGGACATAAATTAGTTATAGATCTTTTCTGGGAAAACCAAACTTTAAATGTTATTTCTTTCCTTAAGTAATGAAAAATGAAAACTCTGATATATATCAATGAAATTAAATGTGTTTTGCTATTGTAAAGTTTTAATGGGCTCTGGAGAGAAATTTCATATGTATATCAAACTATAAAAAACTATAAATATTTTATGTATTACATTTCC
Source organism: Canis lupus familiaris (assembly GCF_011100685.1). NCBI lineage: Eukaryota > Metazoa > Chordata > Mammalia > Carnivora > Canidae > Canis > Canis lupus. Next base: position 8,911,179 of record NC_049259.1, on the reverse strand, counting down.
TAAAATGAAAAATTTCTTTGCATTACTTCTCTTCTATATTTTGTTAGATAAAAACACAACAAAATCTAAGGCCAAACACTTTCGGGTGCACAGTCAATAGAAATGAGATCATTTGCACAAATATAAGTGTAAAAATACTAGCTCTTAGTTTTAAGACACTCTTCTAAGCTTTTTCTGACCCTCTTTTACTTTACCCAGTCCTCAACTCTGGGAAGCTGTATTGTCACTACTCCTTTAAAAATAAGCAACTGGAAGCTTTCAGGATCTAAGTAACTCACTTACCAAATCACTGTTCCATGGAGCACCCTGGATTAAAGTTTAGGGCACCACTATATATCATAGTGGCTATAATTTTATAATGGATATATTTATCAGCTTTGTTTAAAATATAAAAAATATTTAGAAAAAAGTTAAGAGTTTGATAAAATAATGACTTATCCTTTAAGTATAAATTATTCACTTAATTATTGCTATGGGTCTATTCTCTTTGGCACGGGAATGTGTACAAGGTATTTTTAAATACTTTATTTATTTATTTATTTATTTATTTATTTATTTATTTATACATTTTTATTTATTTATCCAGAGAGAGAGGCAGAGACACAGGCTCCCCACAGGGAGCCTGACGTGGGACTCAATCCCAGGACCCTGGGATCACGACTTGAACAGAGGGCAGATGTGTAGCCACTGAGTCACCCAGCTGCCCAAGGTATGTTTTTAAGTAAAGAAAAAAGATCAAGGTTTAAAAGCATTTATGTAATAAGAATAAAGGGATTTTTTAATGTCTAAATAAAGATATATATTAAAAATTGAAAATATACAGCTAAAAATACTTAAAGTAATTTCATCTGGTGATGAGATTATGTATGGTTTCAGTTTTACATTGATCTCCTTAGACTGATTTGCAAGGAGACAATACAGCCTAGTAGATAGGTGCAGATGCTCTGGGGTCAGATGCCTTAGGTGACATATCAACTCTTTGAGTGTTGATGACTAGTTGAAGAATTACTATACTACCTTAAGCCTCAGTTTCCTTTTCTGTAAAATGGAGATGTTTAGTTTAGATCTATAGTTTAGTTTTACTCTGGGTTAAATGACTGACTATCCAAGTAAGGAGCTTACAACTCACATCAGCCCATATTTGCTCGCCATTTCTTAAATATGCTAATAGAAGAAAAAGATTTATTATGTCTTTATTCTCTAAGTATACCATAATTAACATTCTTACTCATTTAAGGTGAGAAAAAAATCAGAACTAATCATTATGAATTTGTAAGTGCTTTGCAAATACCAGCATCACCAACAAGAAATATCATCTCTTAGCATGAAGAATCACTAGTATTCTGTGTAGACATTTCTAATAGATAGGTACAGACCTCATCTCTTCTGCTGTCAATAAATTACAGAAGGCAATTAATGTATGCGTATCAGGTTTGGATATGACATCTAGTTTAAAACCACAACTGTTTTATTTGATTGCTGACTCAAGAATGAGAATAAATTGGGAAGTCAAAATCAGTTGAAACAAAATGATGATATTTAATAAGGACAAATGCAAATTTCTAAATAAAATTTCTGGGAATCAATAGTAAAAGTTAAAGGATGGAAGAAACTTGGCTTGAAAACAGTTCATATGCCAAGGATCTGGGGATTTTCAGTTAATCAAAGCAAATAATATGACAAGCTAGCAGAAGCTAATTTAATCCCAGGCAGCATTAATAGAGTTATAGTGCGCTTATCATGGGAATTGATAAGCTCACTATACTCTGCACTGTCAAAATGAATTTGGAACACTGTTTAATTTTGGATACTAAAATTTAAGAAGGGCAATGAAAATGAGAGACCATCCAGAAAGGTTAAAGATGAGGATGTCTGTAATTGAAATTGTATGAGAATTCTTGAAGAAACTACAATGTGGAGAGTGAGTTTGACTTGCAGGACACCATATTTTCCTTGTTACCCTGCTTACTGGCTGCTTGTTCTTTGTCTCATTCATTAGTCTCATTGGTTTGCTTGTTCTCATCCCACAATCTCTAAGCGATGCAATGCTTCAAGCTTAGCCTTCACCTTTTTTTTTTTTTTTTTCTGTTGACATTAACCTCCTTGATACTCCATCCAGCTTCACAGCTTTAAATGCCACTATTTATGATAACTCATAGGTTGGTATCTTCAGCCTAGATTTCTTTGCTGAACTTTATGCTACAATACTTAAACTATCTTCTGGACATTGTTACTTGGCAGTCTACTAAATCTTAAACTCAATAAATTCAAAACTAAACTCTAGATTTTCTTGCCCCAAACATAATTATTCTAAATAATAATTTCCCCTCTTCCTAATAAATGACAACTTCATCATTGCTGTGGCTTAAACAAAGTAGTGTCATCCTTGACAATTCTCTCTTTCTAACATTACCTCTAATTCATCAACACCTTCACAGTTGTATGCATGAGGTAGTCACTTCTCACCATTTCCAAGATATACCTTGGTACAAATCACCTTCATCTTTCATATGGATAAATACAAGAGTCTGAACTTCTTGATTTGACCTCTGCACACTGAAGTCACTTCTCAACACAATGGTCAAAGTAGTACTTTAAAATAAAATAATATATATATATATATATATATATATGTGTGTGTGTGTGTGTGTGTGTGTATGTTTACACTTACATGCTGGTGCATTAATTATATGCATATAATTAACAGCTGACTGACAAGTAAATACGAAATAAACATTCCCTAAGTAAAAAATTCTCCTTAACCATAAATGTGCAAATATAGTCCAAATAAACATACTTTAACATAAATCATAAATGAATTATTTCTTTAAGTTGCCATTAAAAACAAATAATAAAATATCTTCCCTTTATGAAACATTGTAATATTTCAGGTGATGTAGTAAGTGACCACATACTTCAGTATTCATGAAGGATGGAAGACTTATTCCATTTGTTAGTTGACAATATATTCTGAGTTCCTGTTATATTCTAGACACTATAGGGTATTCTGTTGATTTATATTCCCTAAAATTATATGTCTAAGTCCTAGCCACTAGGACCTGTGAATGAAACCTTATTTGAAAATAGTCTTTGGAGGGCAGCCCGGGTAGCTCAGCTGTTTAGTGCCACATTCAGCCCAGGGCCTGATCCTGGAGTCCTGGGATCGAGTCCCACATCAGGCTCCCTGAATGGAGCCTGCTTCTCCCTCTGCCTGTGTCTCTGCCTCTCTCTCTCTGTGTCTCTCATGAATAAATAAATAAGAATCTTAAAAAAAAAAGAAAATATTCTTTGGAAATGATATTATACTAGATTAGTTGAGTCCAAGGATTGGTATCCTCATAAAAGAACTTAGAAACAAAGACATGTAGGGAAATTGCCATGTGATGAGAGAAGTAGAGATACACCTACAAGCCAAGGTACATCAAAGATTGCCGGCAACTACCAGAAGCTATGAAGAGATAAGTAAAGGTCTCCTCCTCAGGTCTCCTCCTCAGTGAGCATGGGCCTACTGATATCTTGATTTTGGACTTCTACTCTTGAGAACTGTAAGTCCATGAATTTCAATTTTTTATGTCACCCAGTTTGTGATAACTTGTTACAATAGCCCTAGGAAACTAATATGACTATGTACTGCTAAGAATGGCAAGAAATCAGAATCACTATGCTTTATAAATAAGTTTATATATAGACTGTAGTCTAACGGGAAAATCCATTGAAGATTCACATTACAATCATGCAACAGTTCTATGAAGATATACAGGATGTTATGAGATTATATGTCTAGAAGGTAGTAGGAAAGGCTTTCCTGAAATGAACATTCTAAGCAGGCTGTATATTATTTATTAAATGTAGCAGGGTACTAGGCACAGAAGTCAATGTTGAACGAATGCTTGAATGGATAATGAATGAATGTGTTAATGTATAAAGTAGAAATAAGGAAAAGTGGGTCTAAAAGAATATTTGAGACAAAAAGAACATTGTGTACCAGGCAAAATTCTGTTTGGCACAAAACAAAAAGGAAAAAAATTAAATACAAAATGAAACGTTATAATAAATATTTCATCATATTTTCCTCAATTATGAGGTTGTATGAGTAGCCAAGATCTGACATGCTTGTACATGATACAATCCTCACCAAAAAAAGCAAAAATAAATTTAAAACTACATGTGGAGATCACTCCTTCCTGTCCATTCCCTTTATTCCCCCATGTCTTCTTCCTAACAGAATCCTAATTTTCATCAAATATCCAACCATATATTGTATGGTTCATGAATCTTAAAAAAAATTCCTATCCTTAAGAATAGATTTTGATAAACCGACACCGTTATTATACCTTGCAAATAACTGGGTTAAGAACCAAGGTTTTAGGCTAACTGGTGGCCAACATGTCAAAATTACTATCATCAAGGGAAATTACATAGCACTTAATTTGACCCAATCATATGGATGTGAAGGACTTTATTTTATGAATTGGAAGAGATATTTTCCTTTCTTCTGGGAAAATAAAACTGCAAGCTTAAATCATACCATTTCATCTTGATCATTTCCTTTTCTTTGAAGCATTAATAAGGCTTCAATAAATGGAAAAATATATTATTTTATAATGTAATATATATTATTCTTATTTACCACATAATACATAATATACACTATAACTGAAATGAACCGATTGACCATTAATTTCAGGAATGTGGAAATTCTTGGAGAACTTGATAAGATCACTCAATGGTACATTAAGTCAAACTCTAATCTGGATGGATGCAAGAAAAAAAGAAAAAGAAATACTGGCAAAAAAATGTATATAAATTTCTTTTGATGAGTTTTACTATTTAAAAGTGTAGAAAAGGGATCCCTGGGTGGCGCAGTGGTTTGGCGCCTGCCTTTGGCCCGGGGCGCGATCCTGGAGACTTGGGATGGAATCCCACATCGGGCTCCCTGCATGGAGTCTGCTTCTCCCTCTGCCTGTGTCTCTGCCTCTCTGTCTCTCTCTGTGTAACTATCATGAATAAATAAATAAAATCTAAAAAAAAAAAAAAAAAAAAAGATTTAAAAGTGTAGAAAAATACTCATGAGTCAAGAGTCAAGAATTTTTGTTGTTGTTGTTGTTAATTGATAGAGGTGATAATAGCTTGCTGAAACACTGATAAAAATGTTCCTGTAGAGATGAGAAAGACTTCTTGAAACAATTTTTTCAAAGGAAGGGGATATGGATTATTCATTTCTAAAACTGTATTGCCTCACAGTAGTGTCTCAAAATAGATACCTAATAAACTGTATGTTGCATTCCATTTGCTGATACATAATTGTTAGTCTATACTCAATATGATTAGCATTTCAATTTGAATTAGAAAGAGCATTTATATTATGTTGACAGTACTATGATAGCAACTTGTCATCATGATAAATAGCTAGTCTTAGATTAGCCATTAGAAAACAAACAATTTTATATTATATAGAACAATAAATTTTAAAATAGCTCTATTTAAATAGAAACTTGAAAGGAGTAAATTGACTTTTTAAAAACCTTATAGGTTTCTTAGGGAGTATAAGAAATAGAAATGTTCCTTTTAGTCACTTTTTCTCCAGGAACTAAGGCTTCCTGTGGTGATCTACAGGTAGGAAATGATTGAGCTGTAACTTAAATTTAATCTACTAATGTTAGATAACACCGTTTGCCAGATTCTTAGGGTCAACGATAGAGACCAAAACATGTCTATCTTCATCACTTTAAGCATTAAAGACAGTTAACTTTATCACTTTACACTACTACATACTTGAAGTAGGACAGACACTACTAATTAATTTTCAGAAGCCATCCCCTTCCGTTGTACAATATTTCACTGGGAATGGTAATGTGTGCATAACCCTAATCTTCAATGCACTGCCATTTTACTTGGTTAGCACAGCAGATGTTATGAAGTTAAAAACAGAATAAGAGATTAGTTTGGTCAAACATCCTAAACTTTGTAATTAAAAAGACTCTTCAGGAGATTAGCCTCAAAAATCTTTTGGTGCCAGATGATTAATACGCCTCTTAAAGTGGGCTTTAAAGTTATATTGTGTTCTGCACACTTTCATAATATAAAGATGAGATTAAAATAATAATATCTTAATAAATAACAAACTGGACTCTACAGTCATAATCATTGCAATAGTATTGGTGATGATAATAAAATTAATAATAATAATAATAATAATAATAATAATAATAATGTCTAAAACACTCAGTCTCCTTACTATAGGCTAGGGGACCAGGAACACAGTGACACATGCAGAGCTTATGTGAGGTAGATGCTATTATTATTATCAATTTGATGATGCAAAAGGCTCAAATTTTAAAGAGTGAGGTAACTGAGTAAGGTTACCCAGCTCAAAAATAGTAGGATTGGAATTCTCAAGCAGTCTGTCTCTTGCGCATATTGCATTATATTGTGGTGCAGGTAAGGGCAGCACATATTTAAAAGGATTTCCCTGAAAAGCTCACTTTTGATCCTTCCCAATACAAATGTTTCTTAAAAGAAAAGTAAGATCCCTCAATTTATACCTTACATTTACTTGGCACTTGCAAATATTTTGTCAGACTAAGAATGAAAAATTTCAAATCTCCATCTCCAATAGAGTCATACCTATACCCAGTTCCATTGCTATACCATACCTGGATACATTGTAGAGAAAAAAAAAAAATCTCACTTCTCATAGAAAAAAAGAAAGAGAAAGAAAGAAAGAGGGTAATTTGGGAATCAGAAAAACAAAGTAATTAATACTTTCTTTGACCTAAGTTTTATGACTTTTAAATTGTTTGTATTGTCTTAAAAATGCTCTTAATGTAATGAAATGCTTGTGTTAGATTTAATTACTTTGAGTTTCTTACTGTATCCCTACTGTATATTGTTTGTAGTTGTGAACAGGCTGAAATCACAGGATTGGGAATGGAACATGTCTAAATAAAAAATTACCCAGGGTGCCTGGGTGGCTCAGTCAGTTGAGCAACCAACTCTTCATTTCAGCTTAGGTTATGATCTCAGGGTCCTGAGATCAAGCCCAGCATCAGACTCTGCACTCAGCACAGTCTGCTTGAGTTTCTCTCCCTCTCCTGCTGCCCCTCCCCCTGCTCATGCTCTCTCTTTCTCTCAAATAAATGAAGTCTTCTAAAAAATTATCCATGTTCATAGTATCTAGTTTTCAAGAGCTGAAATCTCTTTGATTATAATATTAGGATAATATTGTAGTTAATATATGGTTCTAATTTTGTTTTATTTTCCTTGAACATTAACTGAGGGGCTCTAGAAAACATTCTATGAGCACGAGTATTTTAAACACATATATATGCATATATGTGTATGCATTTATATAATATTCATACATATTGTGTGTGTCAAAGGACCAGTAAGTGTGATTAGGATGACTACAAAATTCTCCTAAGATCAGGGTAGGAAGGGGTATTACTTAAGTCAACCCAAGTTATCAATTGATGATGGCCTTCTGACTTAGGTGCAATTCTAAGGATAATAAGGAGACTAGGTCTGATGGAAAGGAGAGACCTTCCTGGGGACAAAAGGGAACACAGTAGCACATATGAATAAGCCCAAAATTTTTATTCTTTCAGACTTAGCACAAAGCCTTGCTAATATTTTTAATAAAGCAATAGGCATTAAGAAAATTCTAGGCATATAAAGTCACATCCTTCTGTATTCCCTTCTAATTATCTAGTAAAATCATATTCTTAAAGGAGGAATTCAAAATATACTATAGATTAATTTTCTTATATATATAGTTCACATCTCAGAACTATTAAATCTAAAAGCATGTTGAAAAACCTTGAGTGCATGTATTACTCTGAAAATGGTTGCTAAAATTTGCATTTGATTATGCTAAAATGGATGTTATGGCTAGTTTTGTGCACTCACTGCAGAATTTCAGTTTTAAGAAGTCTTTTAATGTATCTACATGCCCTAGAGCTAAGCCAAGGGAATATGAAATAAATAGAGAAACATAGTTTCAGTATTTTATTTTAAAATTTCCCTCTACATTAAAACTAATATTTTTGCTTGTGAAATTACTAAATGGCCAGTATTCCATTCTTTTTAACTCAAGCTTAATCCATACAAAATATTTAACATCAATTCTGTTGTATTTTGAATTTCTTATCAGTTAGGCAAGTGAAGTATTGTAGGTAAATTGCTCATCATAATTTGGTACTTGATTCAAAGAAACAAATTAAGCCAAGAAACATGCACGTGATTTAAACAAGTGTCAAGCCTTTCACATCTATAACATTTTATAATACTTTAAAATATTTCCCTCTCTCTTTACTTAAGATTATTTAGTCTTATTATTATGGAGTATTTAATGAGTTCTCTGAGCAAAATATAATTTTCTTTTTAATAAAAATGGAATTTTTAAATAGAGTAGCACAATTAAAATGTCATTATTTCCAGTAACACTGATTTCAGCTGGCAATGGGTTCCTTGTACTCTTTTTAAAATTCCTAATTCTCTTTTCTATAGAGAATATGCCCATAAAAAGCAAAATCCCTAAATTTATATTATTGCAAACTATGCTGGTTTCTTTAATCAGAATATTTCAAATAGTAATCTCAGAGGCCCTATTCTTCTCTTAAATTAGGTAGTTAAAATATCATAGGTCTCTTATTATAGAAAGAGATATGAAAACTAAAATAGCAAAGAAAATTAAGAAACACATTTTAATTAAAGGTAAGAAGAAACTGTGTTGTTACCCATATTTCTTTTTTCAAATATTATATTCTGTGTTCGCTATTAATGTTTACAATTTTGTGTAAATTATATTCATTCAAATATTTATTTTATACAAAGATTCATATACTTAGAAAATATATGCTATGGGCATACACCTGAGTTACAGGGTTAAATGATGGGATAGTGGAGAGCCTCTCCTGAAAAACCTTTCAGCTTTTGGAAAGGGAAAGGCACCTGAATGAATGCAGAATTACACCGTTGCAAAGAGAGGTCTTTATAGCATGTTTGTTTTTATTTTTTTAAGATGTTATTTATTTATTTGAAAGAGAATGAGTGAGAGAGAGCAGGAGCAAGGGGAGGGGCAAAGGGAGAAGCAGACTACCAGGGGAAGCAGGGAGCCAGAGGTAGGACTGGATCCCAGGACCCTGGGAACATGACCTGAATGGAAGGCAGAGACTTAACTGAGCCACTCAGGACCTCCTGCATGTTTAGAATGTGTTACTTTTAAAGCAGAGATTTACTGGGGCGCCCAGGTGACTCAGTTGAGTGTCAGACTCGGTTTTGGCTAAGGTCTGGATCTTGGGATCTCCAGATTCAGCCCCTCCTGGGGCGCTGAGCTCAGCAGGATATCTGCTGCCTCCTACTACCTCTCCCTTTGCCCCTCTCTCTGTTTCCCCTTTTTCTCTCTCCCTCTCTCTCTAACATAAGTACATAAATAAATCTTTAAAAGCAGAGATTTATCAAAACCACTGGACAAGATTTTGTAAAATCAAAGTATACTGTGATGTTTGTAGTAATCTTATATATCAATAGCTTACAAGCATTTACTTATTTTTCTTGTAATTTGTCAGAAATTGCTATGTGTTACCATGAGTAAAAATTAATCAAAATTATACTCTGAATTCTACATGCATGCATTATTAGGCTATCACTGAGAATAGAATAAGATGTGGCCTTCTCTATGTGTGATTTTTTTCTAAATCTAATTGCTTAATGTAAGGAAAAACATGTATTGGGAGTCTGCTATTTGTCATATATTATGGTTTGAAAATAGTAGTTTACATAGTATGGCTCACAAAAGGAAAAAAATAATTTCAACAGAAAATAAAACTTCCATTTAATTGTGCTTTTTAAACAATTCAATTATTTATTGAAACTATTAAATTGTTTATCCAATTTTTCTGATATATTTCAATTAAATACACCATTGCTTTCATTCTCAGTGCTTAGCCTTTGCTCCTAGTAAACGCTTAAAAAATATGTCAAATTAAGACAAGAATAATGTTGCATGTAAGTGATGAATCACAAAATTCTACTACCGAAACTAATATTGCACTATATGTTACCTAACTAGAATTTAAATAAAAACATAAAAAAGAAAAAAAACTAAAAATTTGAAGGAGAAATAAATTAAAACTTAAGAAATACATATTTATAATATATACTTGTTCTATATGGTACTATATATAGTCCTTTTCAGTATTTAAACATTTCTCTTTAAATATATCTCCTGATTCTGTAGGCACAAAGGTTTCACTTTTGCTTTTCTTTTAATCCCCTTCAAAACAAAGAGGCTGTATGACTTTCATAACCAGTTGGAGGCAGAGGATAGATGAAGGTTCAATATGCAGCAGCTGCTGTGTTTGCCACTAGGAACTAAAGTTCAGGTGCTCCTTCTCCTTGGAGAACATGGTCTTTATCTTCTACCTTTGGACTCTAAATTTAGATCCATTTTGGCTTTTTCATTTGAGTCTGACCTTCTGACATTCCACTTCTCATCCCTCTGCAGCCCCTTAACATGACAAGCGGTACTTACCAATTGCAAGCCATGGGGAGCCAAGAACAATACCCCAGGTTCATCTAAGCATATTCCTCTTCTACTGTCACCCAGACACCCACGTCATGTTGGAATTGTTCTTTGATAGGCTTCCAGCCCTCCCCAGAAACCAGTGAAGTGAATTCTAGCTCTCTCCCTCCCCATTTTCTCATCTCCCCATACATTTGGATTTAGGCATTGGGCTTATCCACCCCACCCTTAATTACCCCTACCAATAGGCTGGAAACAATGAGTTTGCCATGTTTCATTTCCTTCATGCCATATCCTATTTCTCTCTACACTCAGAATACAATGAAACTATCTGATCTAATTATAATCTAAATATTGTATTCCCTGAGTCAGCAAGTTTGGAACCCCATTGAATATCTGTTTGGAGTTTGAATATAAGGATTGAATTAAGGCAATAATTAATTATCTGTGTGAGTAATCTATAACTGAATTTAATTATTAAAATTCTCCCCACAATTTTCTAAGAAAATTGTCTCATGAAAAGGAAGAGGGAAATACTATTTTAATAATGAATAATGATACATCAAAAATAATTTACTACATTTTCAGAATCATTCTTTTAATGGATGAGATGATTTTTATAACTTTTTCCAAGAAGAGAAAATGAATATATGAATCTGTCAAATTTTGCTGAAATGACACTACAGTATGGGATTAATATCTTGTTCAGTGCAGATTTTATTTTTTAGAGAAAATTTGCCTGGGACCTATGTTAAAAGGAGGTATGGCTTTTATTTAGTTACAAAAACAAATTTGACTTCATTTTGAAATATTCATATCAATCAAACCACAGTTTTAAAAATATCACATAAATTCAAACAACCAAAAGTCATGTATTTTTTTTCTCAGTGAAAAATTTTAGAGGATAGACAAATCATCCTATAATTAACACTCCACTTAAGTTCACATTAACATTTGAGTGAGAGAGAGAGAGAGAGAGAAGGAGAGAGGGAGAGAAAGAGAGATCCAATTTGTGTTAATAAAGAGGCTAACTAAAAAGCATAATTTTATTTAAAATAATATTTTTCCGTTAATTTTCTGAAATACAGTTAAGTCTAAATGGAAAAACAGTTCACACTTATTGGACACCTACAGTATGCTCTGCACAGAGTTTTACATTTACATTTTATTCTAATTTCATAACACTTCTGCAGTAGATATTATTAACATTGTAATAGCAGGTGAGGAAATTAACGTGAGCATATATATAGGATGCTGTTTCCTTCCTGGTAATGCCTGCCTCTGCTGCCAAATTCTCCACCATTCTCACTTAGCTAAAAATCTACCTCCTTTAAAACTTAAACTCATACCAGAAAATTACATGATGCATCTCTTCCCAGTGCCTGTCCTCAGATTACATCTGTTAAAGAGAGCAGTCGTGGCCAACAATACATGAAAAGATGTTCAACATCACTAATCATCAGAAAAATGCAAATGAAAACCACAATAAGATATCACCTTACGCTTGTCAGAATGACTAAAGTAAAAAAGACAAGAAATAGCAAGAGTTACCAAGGATGTGGAGAAAAAGGAACCCTTGTATATCACTGGTGGTAATGTAAATTGTACAGGTACTGTTGAAAATAGTTTGAAGTTTCCTCAAAAAATTAAAAATAGAAATACCATATGACCCCTGTAATTCTACCACTGGGTATTTATCCAGAGAAAGCAAAAGCACTAATTCAAAAAGATACATGCACCCTTATGTTTACTGGAGCATTATTCACAATAGACAAGATATGAAAGCAACCCAAATGCCCAGTGACAGATGCCCATTGATAGATTAATGGATAAATATTTTAGATATATATTATATAAATCTATCTATCTATCTATATCATACAATATATATACACACCCTAATTAAAAAAAAAGGTTGAGGGATGCCTGGGTAGCTCAGGATTAAGCATCTGCCTTTGGCTCAGGACATGATCCTGGAATTCCAGGATCGGGTCTCGCATCGGGCTCCCTGCTTGGAGCCTGCTTCTCCCTCTGTCTGTGTCTCTGTCTCTCTCTCTCTCTGTCTCTCATGAATACATAAATAAAATCTTTTAAAAAAGACTTATTAAATTAAATTAAATTAAAATTTAAAAAAGGGTTGAGATCTTGACATTTGGTGCAACATGGATGGGCCAAAAGCATATTAATCTAAGTGAAATAAGTCTGACTGAGAAAACAAATACCATCTGGCTTCACTCATATGTGGATCGCGATACACAAAACAATTGGATAGACAAATAAAAAGCAGAATCAAACTTGTAACTACAGAGAACAAACTGATGATTGCCAGAGAGAAGGGAGATGGGGGGCAGGGAGGATGGGCAAAATGAGTGAAGAGGAGTGAGAGATACAGACTTCCAGTTAGTTATAGAATGAATAAGTCACAGGAATAAAAGGTACAACCTAGGGAATGCAGTCAATGACATAGTAATAGTGTTGTATGGTGACAGATGGTAGCTATGCTTGTGGTAAGCATAGCATAACATATAGAGAATCTGAATTACTCTGTTGTACACCTGAAACTAATGTACCATCATATGTCAACTATATTCAACTTTTAAAAATTTAAAAACTAAAAAACAAAACAAAAAATAAAAATAAAGAGTCGTCTGTCATCACTGGACAGGTTTAGTGTTAATGTCTCTTTTTTACATCTGTTTCTTCTAGAGATTATGAATTCTTTGTGGATAAGAATTTGTCTTAATTTTTCTTGGTGATATGTGATATGTTTTGAGCCTAACAGAGCGAACACTTCAGGTACAAACTAAATTCTGAAACCCTCCCTCGTAAGTCATACAGATTTATGTGAATCAAGATGACTAACTTTTGGCCTTCAGCTCAGAGGAGACAAAGGTACAATGTCTTTAGTCTTCCTCAATCCAAGCTCATCTGACACCAGTCACCTCTACCACACTCCCTAAGTTTGACTCTAAGATCAAAGTTGTATACCGGAAATGCACTAGTTGGGAAATAGGTGCCACAACTACCCTGGCCTGAAAGATTGGCCCCTTGAGTCTGTCTCCAAAAAGGGTTGATTATGACATTTCCAAGGCAACCAGTGATTGGAAGCATCGGAAGATTAGTATGAAACTGACCAGTCAGAACAGACAGGCCCAGATTGAAGTGGTACTTTCTGCCTCTGCCCTGATTATGAAAGCCCTCAAAGAACCTCCAAGAGACAGGAAGAAGCAGAAAAACATAAAGCACGGTGGAAATATCACTTTTGACGAAATTGTCAACATTGCCCAACAGATGCGATGCTGATTTTTAGCCAGAGCATTCTCTGGGAGAATTAAAGAGATCCTGGCTGGAAGCTGCCCAATCTGTGTGCTGCAGTGTTGATGCTGCCACCCTCATGACATCATAGATGAAATCAATAGTGGTGCAGTGGAATGCTCAGCTAGTTAAGAACTACAAAGGAAAATATTTCAGTAAAGGATCATCTGACAACCAGTGGGGAAAAATGATTGACTTAGTATGTTTTATTAAAAACACACATCTGCATGAAAACAAAAATCTATTCGTCCAAACAATGAACAAAAAACACCAGTAGTACCCTTAGAAAGGAAAGACAGAAAATATTACCAAAAATTCTGATTTTTTTTTTTTTTTAATTACAGACATCCCTGACTAAAAAGAGAAAATCTCAGGGGAGCTAATTTGTGATCCCATGTGTCTCTTCATCAGGTTACAATGGTTTCAAGCTAAAAATAAAAGTGACACTACTTGGGCATGAAATTGAAGTATAGTTTTATAAAGTACAATAAATAGTTCTCATTTATAATTTCCCAGGGGTTTTACAGATAGAAAATTTTAAAGAAGTATATTGTGCTCTTCTGTTCATTACCAGTCTCTTTGTATCTATAGGTATAAGTGAAACAGAAAAAGAAGCATGTATCACACAGTATTCCCTATGTTGAGTATCACATACTGAAACTAGGATAGAAATGTTCTCCTATATAGGAAAATGATTCTTAAAGATTCTCTGACTAAAAACAAAACCAAACGCCCTCCCCTCTTGGATTGTCTACCAAGTCAAATATTCTATTAGATTATCTGCCATAAAGAAAAAAGCCACAATTAGGGTCATTCACTTTGAGAACTGTAAAGCACATGTGAGGTCACCTATACTCCGCTGCTCCCTATCTTACAGATGAATATAATACTGAATCCCAAGTGTATTTAAGTGGAGAATATAAATACTTACATCCTGATGATAGTAGTCTGATCACTTTCAATCCATTGTTCCTTGTACCTACCACTAGTTCTTTCTTCTTTCACTATATATTGACTCACATAACAAACATTTATGGATTTCCCAGAATGGTTGACATCTAAATCCTAAAAGGTTGAGATGTAAGATCCCGTTGGGTGAAGATAACTCAAATCCATGTAAAGATATGACTAAAACATCTGGTATGACGTAGAAAAGAGAACTAAAAAAAAATACTTTGTTTATGTGAATTTGTAACAGATCTCCAATATCAGGCATTGCAGATTCCTAGAATATCAACTCTGAAAGGATTCTCAGAGATTATTATGGAAATTAAATAATTACTAGTTATGTAGGTTAAATTAGAAATATAATTAAGTTATACAATTTAATTTAGAAAAATCCCAAGACAACATCAAATACAAACACACAATCTCAAAAACTGTTAGCACTAATAAATTCATTCAGAAAGTTTCAGGATACAGGATCAATAGACAAAATTTTATCATATTTCTATATACAAATAACAAATTCAGAGAAATTAAGAAAATAATCCTATTTATGATTGCAACAAAAAGAATAAAGTAGGAATAAATTTAGCCACAGACATGAAAGACCTACATATGAATGAAAACTATGCTATTAATGAAAGAAATTGAAGAAGCCACAGATGAATGAAAAGATAACTCACATACATGAACTGGAAAAAGTAATATTGTTAAAATGTTCAAGCTACCCAAAGCAATCTACAGATTATATTCAATCTTTGTTAAAATTCAAGCATTTCTTATAAAACTAGAAGAAATGGCCCCGAATATCCAAAGCCATCTTAAGAAGAAGAATAAAACTAAGGGTATCACACTCCCTTATTTCAAAGTATATTAGAAAACTATAGCAACCAAAACAGTATGATATTGGCATAAAAAAGACACATAGACCAGTGAAACAGAATACAGAGCTAAGGAATAAACCCATACATATACAGTCCAATTAATTCATGACAAAGGACCAAGAATATATAATGAGGAAAAGACCAGTCTCTTCAATAAATGGAGTTGAAAAACCTGGAAAGTTTATGTAAAAGAATGAAACTAGACCACTGTCTTACACCAAACACAAAAACTAACTCATAATAAATTAAAGACTTGAACGTAAGACCCAAACCACAAAACTCCTAGGAAAAAATTGTCACCTTCAGCCTTCGCATCGATTTCCTCAATTTGACGCCAAAAGCAAAGAGAACAAAAGTAAAACCAAACAAGTGGAACTATATCAATCTAAAAAGTTTCTGCATAGCAAAGGGAACCATAAACCAAATGAAAAAAATTGATTGAATAGGAGCAAACTTTTGCAAATTATGTATCTGATAAGGAGCTGATTTTCAAAACATATTAACTTATACAACTCAATAGCAGCAAAAAAAAAAACAAATAAAACCAAAACAAACAATTAAAAAATGGGCAGATGATCCAAATAGCCATTCTTTGAAAGAAGATATGCAGATAGCTAATAGGCACTTGAAAAAATGCTCAACAGCATTAACCATCATGGAAAAATGGATTAAAACCACAATGAGATATCACTTCACACCCATTAGAATGATTTTTATAAAAAAGACAAGAAAGAGGCGCCTGGGTGGTTCAGTCAGTTGAGTGTCCAACCCTTGATTTCAGCTCAGGTCATGATCTCAGGTCATGAGACATGAGACCAAGCCCTGCATCAAGGTTCCACATGTAGATCCTGCTTACAATCATTTCTCACTTCTTTCCCTCTGCTTCTCTCGCCTCAAAAAAAAAAAAAAAAGACAAGGAATAACAAATTTTGTTGCAGATGTGGAGAAAAGAGAACCCTTGTGCCTATTGGTGGGAAATGTAAATTGGAACAACCATTGTGGAAAGCAGTATGGATATTCCACAAAACAGTGGAATATGATCCGGGAATTCCACTACCAGGTATTTATCTCAAGAAAATAAAAATACTAATTCAAAAAAGATATATGTACCTTCATGTTCATTTAGGCATTTTTTACATATATATAGCCACAGCATGGAAACAGCCTAAGTGTTTACCAATGAATGAATAAAGAAATATAGAATATTATATATATACATATATAATGAGATATTAATTATTCAGCCATAGAAAATAATGAAATCATGTCACTTGTGACAATAGGAGTGGAACTAAAGGGCAATATGTTAAGTGAAATCTATGAGAGAAAGACAAATACACGTACATGTGAAAAAAAAAAAAGTGAAGCTCATAGGTACAAAGAATAAATTAGTGGTTGTGATAGGAAGAGAGTGGAGGGAAAGTCATACACAAAATGGGTGAAAGTGGTCAGGAGGTATAACACTTCCAGTAATAAAATAAATAACTCCTGAGGATATAATGTATTAACTACAGTTAATAATACTGTATTGTATATCTAGAGATGAGATCTTAAACATTCTTATCTTAAGAAAAAATAATTTGTAACCATGTAGTTAGAGATGTTAAGTGGACTTACTATGGTGATGATTTTGTAATATATACAAATATAGAATTATTATGTTCTAAACCTGAAACTAATTTAGTATTAGAAAATAATATGCTGATTATACCAATTTTTAAAAAAAATTGGAATATAAATATATCAAATAATTTAATTTTGAAAGAACACCGGACAGCCTAAAAAAATGTTATGTCTTAAAAATGCTTAAGAGACAAAATCAGTTCTACTGATTAGTTAATGTAGTAAAGAAAAAAAAATCCTACTGGATATGGTGCACTAAACAACTATAAAAAAGAAAGTTTACTGAAAATTTTATGTATTTTAAAAACAAGACAGCTAAAGATTTATTTTACCAATCAGATGTGATTGGTCACATCTACTTTCTTCCATTTTTTATGGATGGATTTGCGTATAAACACATGTTGGGCAGTATTTGAAAGTGAGAGTAGTGTTTGCTAGTAATGGTCAATCAGTGCCATCCACTTCCTTCCACCATCATAAGAGAACACTCATTTTGTTCAATGGTATTTCCCACTCAGTGCAGCCCCGAGAACTTAGAAAAGCAGATCTTACTCATAGCTCTATACATGAGCCTGATTAGTATGAGCCAGTCAAGATAATCCTAACCTCCTTGCCAGTAATAGTGCAGAAATACTGACATAAATCAAGCAGATCATGTAATTCCCTGGCAACTTTTATTTGTTCAGAGTTAGATGCATAACCTATGTTGGTCTAATCAGTTCTAACAAAAGACCTTATATTCCAATGATTCCAGAAAACCTTTCTCTCTGTTTTGCTGGATGTGAATAAAGAAGCCTTCTGCCTCAGTTGCTTTCTGCAGTTATACTATAGCCCTGAGGAAACCCTGACTGAGAACAAATCTAACATGTGTTGGTGTATCACAGAGTAGAGAAAAACAAGGAAAATACAAACAAACTAACCTGGGGCTCAATTATGTCTTGGAGTGTGACCAACCTTCAGACTGTTTAACATGTCTTTTTGTTTAAGCCAGAGCTGTTTTAGTGTGGTCCATGGCTAGCAAGATCAGCATCACCTGAGAAATTAATAAAAATGTAAATTCTGTGTCCCATCCCAGACCAACTGATTCAGAAATTGAGAGTATTGTCTTTAGATTTGTGTGGGCTGAACAGGATCTCCATGAATTTTCAGATGCATCAAAGTTTGATAAGCATTAAGGTGAACAGAAACCATTTTTGAGTCAGTATTTCTATTTATTATAGTCAAATGTATCCAAACTAACAAAAAGATACCAATTATTTCTATCAAACCAAAGGTACCACTTGTACAGATCTAGTTGCCAAAATAATGCTATATTCTTAAATAAAATTTTTCTTTTATAAATTTTCATTAATTTTAGTGGAAACATTTAAAATCACAAAGTTATGTTATACACCTATATTTTCAATCAACCAATATTCCTTTTATTTAATGAAAAAAAGGAAAGACACAGGGGTGCCTGGTTGGCTCAGTAGGCTGAGCATTGGACTCTCGATTTCTGCTCAGGTCATGATCTCAGGGTCCTGGTATCAGTCAGCATTGGGCCCTGCACTCAGGGGGGAGTCTGCTTGAAGATTTTTCTCCCTCTACCTTAGTTGCTTGCCCCTCCCCCTGCTCACATGCTCTCTCTTTCTCTCTCTCTCACTCTCGCTCTTGCTCTTAAATAAATAAATAAATAAATAAATAAATAAATAAATCTTTAAAAAAAAAGGAATACACATATATTTGCCATACATACTACACTAAATTATAGTAGGTAAGAAATAAAAATTGGTCTATGCTCCTGGTACCTAATACAGAATTCCTAAAACCAATGGAAACTCCTGAGTGATAGGGCTGCTGAGAGCATCTTTTTTCTAAGAAAATGTTAGGTACACACCTGTAAGAGGGTTGGTTACAAGAAAAATCAAGCCCTAATTAGAAGCTTGAAACTTTCAATCCCAAGTCTATCCTCTAGAGAGGCAAGAGGGGTTGGTGATTGAGTACGTGATGAAGTCTCCATAAAAATCCATGAACTATGAGATTCAGAGAGGTTCTGGCTTGGTGAATATATCTATGTGTGAAGAGGATGGTGCATCCCAACTTATCAAAGACAGAGGCCCCTGGCTTGGAATCATTTTGGACCTTGCCTTGTTCTGGCTATTCATCTGTATTCTTTTTAATATCCTTTATCATAATCTGGGGAAATGTAAGTAATTTCCCTGAGTCCTGCGAGCCACTACAGCAAATTATCCAACCTGAAGAGAGACTCTAGGGAAACCCCAAAATTTAGTCAACAAGTTATGAGTAACTGGGGAATCCACTCCTCATGACTGGTATCTAAAATGGGACACCATCTTATGGGACAGAGCCCTTAACCTATGGGGTCTATCCAAACTTGGTATAGTGTCATAATTGAATTGTAGCAGCCCAGAAGGATGTCTGGAAAGATGGAGAATTTGTTGGTATAAGAAAAAAACCTGGGGGTCCCTAGGTGGCTCAGCGATTTAGCGCTGGCCTTCAGCCCAGGGTGTGATCCTGAAGTCCTGGGATCGAGTCCCACATCCAGCTCCCTGCATGGAGCCTGCTTCTCTCTCTGCCTGTCTCTGCCGCCCCCTCCCACCCCCCGTCTCTCATGAATAAACAAAGAAAATATTTTAAAAAGAAAGAAAAGAAAAAACCTACATACTTTGTGTCAGAAATGTTGTGGTACAAGTAAAGAGAAATCATAGCTTACTTTTAAGAAGAAACATACTTGTTTCTTACTAGCCTATTATGCACAATCTAAATCTAATAGTTGATAGTAAAAATGCATTATCACAATCATCGTTAGAATAACGGTCTTGAGAATAAATCCACATGAAACAATCTTATATGGACACTGATGTCATGTGTGGAGGTATGCAGTTTTTTCTCAGAAGGGGACTTCAACTTAACTAAATTGAAGTAATATATTTTTATATTTAAAAAATTGCATCGTTGATTATAGTTTCATTAGTGAAATTATAGACCATTTCAAAAATTATAGAAATATATGAAATTAATATATTCATATACTCAACTGGAAGACTTTTAAACTCATGAACATTCAAATGTTAATGTTCTGTAATAGCTCCTTCTTATTATAAATTAAAATTAGTTACATCATCTTTATACTTAATAGCAACTATCAATTTTAGAAATTCAATTTACTTAAGAAAATCCTTTCAGACTCTATGCTAAAATCTCTTTGAAGGTGTCTCCAGAGGAGGTTGCTTTGCCATTAGAACTACCTAATTTATTCACAGAACAGATGAAAGAGTCCTAGGTTCATATATTGATGCTGAACTTATTAGAAAATTAGAATAAAGCTTTACACTCATCATAGCATAGAGTTTAATGTTCAAGTTTGACCATTCTATAAATCAAGCCAAATTAAAATTTTTGAAGCCTCTATTAAAAAAAAAAAAAAAGGAGAAAGAGGCAGTATATTTACAAAGTGATATGGTAAACTTTCCTACCATGACTTCTTTAAAAGTTTTATTACATTTAATTGTTTTGAAATATTAGATTTTTCTTATTATTAAAACATTTCTCATACTGTCCTGAATGCATAATCTTCTGAATTAATAAATTATACATTCAAATTATCTGAAACTTGTTCAATACTGATTGATACTAAGGAAGTATGAACATGAAGAAATGAAGTGAACAGCCTATAATCTAACTTGATACATGTTAAATAATGGTATTCTGGCTAAAAGGGAAAGATTTATTAAATTTGTATTCAGTTACTCCATTAAGTTCTGCTGGGTAAATCACTTGAATTCTTAGGGCAAAGCTGCATAGCCTCAAGGTCTGGTTCTAGTTTTCTAACAGGATGAAAAGAGAGTGAGTACAATCAAAATTCCTGACAAAACCATACATGGAGAAAAGAGAAGTTATAGTCATGATCAAATTAACAGGTATGAGCCAATTGTCTTCACTGCCTAATACAGAACAAGGCTTGTAGTGACTTCACTAACATGGGTGCATGCACACGAGTATATGAATGATCTAATAATTGCAGAAGGAATTAATCAACACATCAGTGGATCACAGTATGAATAAGAAATGCACTCTCTGAGGGAAATTATGAAATATAGGGTGATTCTGTAGATAAATTGAAAAGTATTGAGCTTTTTCTATGTTTTAGAGCTTGATTTCTTTAAATTCTCTGGATCTTTAATACTAATTCTCTTTAATGTAACCCTTCTTATCACTACATATACTGATTTTAAATCATCATTCCCATCCCCAATGGTAATTTGCTATTTCCATGCCTAAGTATAAGTCAAGGGGAGAAGTCTTGGCTCAGAAAACAATGTGCAGATTTTCTTAAAAGGAATATGTGAAATGTTTCTGAAATCATTTGCAATCTACAATGTACCAGATAAAGTACCTACCTTATCTCATTTAATACTAAAAAAAAAAGCCCTAGGAGGTTTTGATACTTACTCCATGCAATTTTACAAACAACCAAATCTGAACAGAAGAAAAAGTAAATAAATTATAATTAAACCCTTGACTATCAATACCATAACCCATGCTCTTTAAATCAAATTACTGGTTATACCTGCAGTCTTATTTTCTATGGTTTTGTTATTTGCAAATAATAATTCTAAAATAACAAACATCAAAAAAGTCTGTCCATAGGAAACCAAAATTAATAACAGTACTATGTCATTGTGCACAATCTACACATTTGAAAGTTTCTTACAGAAAGAAGGAAAATGAATTCACCGAAGAAGTCTTGTGGCCCAAAACTGAAATTCAATAAAAGCTATATGGTATTTCTAGAATAATTTTGTTTGATTAACAGATGGAATCATGCTAAAGACAGGTGGTTGCCTTTTCTTAATGAAGTTACAAAGCTCACAACTTCATAAAACATGCTATTACTTATTAATGTATTTATTTCCTTTTTGTGGAGAAGAATGGGAATTACTAAAAATGTTTTCATATTTGCATAGTGACAAAGATAGAATATAGTTAACCAATGGAAAAATACTATCATCAGTGAAAAACAATTAATGATAATATTACCTTAAATTTATAAAGCACTTTAGAGTTTTTAAGGCTCTTTCATACACATTATGTCATTTGGCTCTTCAAGAGCCCTGCGAGATTGCCAGGGAAGATAAATTATTAACCCAATTTTATGGGTGAGCAAATTGAGGCTCAGAAAGATTAAGTGTTTTACCTAATAATACACATAGTTTTATGGTGGTATTTAATTATTACTATTAAAACAAGTTTCTTTCTGGAACAGCAGTGTCCTTTCTTTCAACAGCAATGATTTTACTATTTGGGATAGAATTTTACAAATGTTTCCCCAGTTTTCAAGATGGTTTTAATCTAAAAATTATAACTGGATAGTTGCCATGAAAAAAATAACCATAAAGCCCCATAAACATGGCTTTTAAAAATCCTGCAGTGAAATTAGTTAGTATATTTGTAATACAGAAAACCAAGTGCATAAACAAATGAACCAAAAAGGAAGCAATTGTTCTTCAATTTATTGAAATAAAAAGGACATCCATGCCCTGCATCAACAGTTCCTGAATTTTAGGATTAACAATAACCACATCTTCTTAGTTTGTAGTAATAAAAAATATTTACCAAGAATCATCGACATGCCACATTCTTTCTTAGCATGAATAATGATGAACATTTTCGAGCTCTAATGATACTGCGGGATCACAGGGAATGCAGCTTGGAGGCTTACCATATAAATTAGTGCAGTATCACATTAGCAAGCAAGACACAATCAGAGAAACTAATAAAACTGAAGGAAAGAATTGCCAGATGTAATACTCTGAAATAAAGCAAAACATGCAATAATATTGTTTTGCTTTTCAACTTCAGCTTCCTGAATTACAAAAGTGGATTTGGGGATTTCATTTGCAATCAGCCTTTACCATGCTAGATAGGCTGCCATCACTGAAAAGGAACAAAACAGTAACAAAATTAATCCAAATATATTTGGGTAACAGGCCTGAAGACTAATCAGCCAGGTCAATGTGTCCTTTTCACCATTACTTAGGTGGTACAGTGTGCCTACTAAGAATGAACAAACACCTGATGATTTGTGGTATTGAGACAACCTGATTTTGCCCATTCCTTTATTTGTATATTTTATATATATTTTTGATTTGACTTCCAAGTTGTCTTGAGTACTACAAAATTGTTAGTTGTTCATACTACATATAGTTGCAGAAGTAAAAATGTAGAAATGGTTATAGAATATTGTATTAAACTCAGCTCTACCACTAAATCTTTGTGCCAACAGCTTTTAGACACAACTACTGTACTGGCCGCTTCCTTTCATCTTTCTGAGAAATCAGCAAGAATAATAGAAGAGGTTTCACACTAGTCACCTATCCATGATTATCCTTTAATACACTATGGACCATGTTATATAAGCTTAATACAAATCACATTATACTACTATGTCTGCTAGACCTAGATTTTCATACCACTACAAAAGTCAGAACTATCTGAATGAATCTCCTGACAGATCAGATTTCAATCTCTAGTGATTTAAAATGCAATGCATTTTAGTTTGGCTTTTTCCTCACTTCTTTTGCGATAGCTTTGAATTGAACTAGGATACATGCAGCCCGGCTGTGACATACACCTGGTTAATTTAAAATGGGTAAGCATCCTATATGCTGAAAAGTTTTATCATCATGAGTCAGGAGTTTCCTCAGAAAAGCTTTTGAATCTCTTGTCTAATTTCTGCTGGGCAGGGGTTGGGGAAACTACCAAAAATAAATTTAAAAAAATAATAATAAAGTTCAAATGAAAATGACAAAAAACAGTTTCACCTACTAATTAATTTAGTTACCTTTTATAGCTAATTCACTTTCCTTGAAACTTTGAAAGTGAAGGGAAATCAATACAGAATCAAAGGTTTCACATGAATATTATTGAGGTTTTTCTTTGGTCAAATTAGATGCCAGATTACAGCCAATCTTAAAATATTTCAGTCTAAAGTATGGTCAGCCATGTTCCTTGATCTGAATCTCTTTGATCGTTATAGGACATGTTTTGTAGCAGCAGCAAATCAATTTCTTGAGTAAAAAAAAAAAACATGCATACTGCTTGAATTTTGCCAGCAACTCTGAGGACCACACCCACACCCACAAAAGATGGCAGTTCTTCCAATTAAAATTTGACACACTTCTGGTTTACCACCTTACATAATGGATTAACAAACCCACCTATGGAGTCTAAAACATTTGAATCTCTCCATATTCAAGATGAATATTGGCTTGTAGAGATCTCTCCAGAAAGTGTAAACTTAAAGGCATTGCTTTTATTCAGTTCTTTGGTAAATCCTGGCAGAAAGAAGCAGTGTTCAAGAAAAGAAAACTTATGCATCATACAATTTATTCATTCAACACATTCAAACTCTAATTTATATCAAGTTTGATAACTAGAAATAAGAATATATTAACATCATTACTTTAGCTTTTTAACCAAACAAGTTATGTTTTAAATGTTATGCCTTTTGTTTTTATCCAGAGCAAATGTTGTGCATAATAAAAGGAAAAATATTTAGTACATGTAACAAATTGGTTAGTAAGAGCCAAAAAGCTGGTATCACTTGAAAAATTGATGTCCTTTCTATTAGATGAAAGTTATTACTTTAACTGAGAGGAATTTCTAAACTAAATTAAAAGTTCACTCACAACAATTATGTTAGCCCTTGATATAGTTCCATCCTCCTCAAAACACATTTATGTGTTTTGTTTACATTTTTGCTATTTTTTGAATAAAAGTATCTTCTTTCAATCATATAGATAAAAAACATCTTAAGAAACCATTCTCCATATGATCTTGTATAAACACTTTATTGTAGTTGCTTCAATTTCTTAACCTATCAAGAGAGAGCTGAACTATATATCTTCCTTAAGATCATTTCCATTCTAAAAGGCTCTTATTTAAAGATCTGAAAATTTTAATTAATAGAAAAGATTGATATTATTGATGAATTCAGAGCACATGGGTCAGTGAAATTTATTTGCTCTTACTTTTTATTTATAAGAACAACATATGTAAACTCTTTTCTATCATACATACTAGATCATTGGTTCTCAGGTGAGGGTGATTTTGCCATCCAGAGGATATTCAACAGTGTCTGCAGACAGTTTGGTTGTCAAAACAGCATCAAGTTTAAGCTATCAACTTCCAAGTGTTATCCACATGGGTAAGAATGAGATAATATTGCTGGTGAAGAAGACCTTAAGACTATTTAAATTAAACCCATAGTTCTGGAGAATGCGGGGATTTCATCCCCACAGTACATTTGGCAGTGTCTGAAGAAAGTTTTGGTTTCATTACTTGGCATAGGAGTCACTAATGGCATTGGTGGTAGAAGCCAAAAATGGTGATAAGCATCTGGCAATGAACAGAATAGCCATTCACAACAAAGAATTACCTAACCAAAAATAACAACAGGGCAGTGCTGAGGTTGAGAAACCATGCACCAGGTGGAAAAGGTCTCTCTTTCCTTAGTTCCTCTATAGATAAGTATAAATATCTCTATACTAAAAAAAATATAGCTATGAACACAACCTACTTTAGAAAAAAAAACACAAACTCAGTTTTTTATTTAATATATCGTCATCTCTTTTTATTTATTTTTATTCATGTCTTTTTAAATTATAGGTTAATATTTTAGCTCCTTTTTTCTTAACCTAGTAGTGAAAGATATTTTACGTTTCTCATGTGTTAAAAAATAAAACCTAAAGATTTTTTTTAAGAGGGTGCAACTGATGTTCTATTTTACAAACTGATAATTCTTTGGCAGAGGTTTCAAGTAATTTCCCTTTAAGCATCTTCTAAAGATAATTGATGTGAATATCTCACTTTGGAAGATAGAAACTGGGAATTACACTGAATATCATTCATGCAATCCATGTTTATTGAGTACCTGTTGCATGCCAGGGTGATGTGAAGGAGCAGACCATATGAAACACTGGAGAAATAAAATTGAAAATGCCTCTGTAATAGCCCCAAAATGAGTAAACTGGATGTATTAAGGGGGAAAAAAATCTAGGCCTTTGGGGATGGGGAATAATGAGTGAAAGAGAATGAAAAACAAAAAGAATGAATCCAGAGAGGTAGACAAGAGTAAAAAATCACATGAGACATGGAAGGCTATGTAAGAGAAGATTTTTTAAAAATATTTTATTTATTATTTGAGAGAGAAAGAGAGAGAGTGCAAGCATGAGCAGTGTATGAGGGTTCCCTTTTCTCCGCATCCTCTCCAACATTGGTTGTTTCCTGCCTTGTTAATTTTCCCCATTCTCACTGGTGTGAGGTGGTATCTCATTGTGGTTTTGATTTGTATTTCCCTGATGGCAAGTGATGCAGAGCATTTTCTCATGTGCATGTTGGCCATGTCTCTGTCTTCCTCTGTGAGATTTCTGTTCATGTCTTTTGCCCATTTCATGATTGGATTGTTTGTTTCTTTGCTGTTGAGTTTGATAAGTTCTTTATAGATCTTGGAAACTAGCCCTTTATCTGATATGTCATTTGCAAATATCTTCTCCCATTCTGTAGGTTGTCTTTGAGTTTTGTTGACTGTATCCTTTGCTGTGCAAAAGCTTCTTATCTTGATGAAGACCCAGCAATTGCACTGTTGGGGATTTACCCCAAAGAGACAGATGCAATGAAACGCCGGGACAACTGCACCCCGATGTTTATAGCAGCAATGGCCACGATAGCCAAACTGTGGAAGGAGCCTCGGTGTCCAACGAAAGATGAATGGATAAAGAAGATGTGATTTATGTATACAATGGAATATTACTCAGCTATTAGAAATGACAAATACCCACCATTTGCTTCAACGTGGATGGAACTGGAGGGTATTATGCTGAGTGAAGTAAGCCAGTCGGAGAAGGACAAACATTATATGTTCTCATTCATTTGGGGAATATAAATAATAGTGAAAGGGAATATAAGGGAAGGGGGAAGAAATGTGTGGGAAATATCAGAAAGGGAGACAGAACGTAAAGACTGCTAACTCTGGGAAACGAACTAGGGGTGGTGGAAGGGAAGGAGGGCGGGGGGTGGGAGTGAATGGGTGACGGGCACTGGGGGTTATTCTGTATGTTAGTAAATTGAACACCAATAAAAAATAAATTAAAAAATTAAGAATAAAAATTAAAAATAAAAAATAAAAATTAAAAAAATAAATAAATAAAATAAAATAACCATATTGCAAGTAATCTTGAAACTTTAAAGTAAGAAAAGCTGCATAGTGAAAGGAGCAAAGGATGTATATAAGTAATTTACATAAGAACTATATTCACCTTAAGTGAAAAAAAAATTGAATGAAATATTTGCTCCAGTAGATTAACAAAAATTTAAAAGATTAATTCTACCCACTACTGTATGTGCAGTAATAATTTTTTGAAGGGTTTTTTGATAACATATTTTGGCATTCTGATTTTCAAATCCGAATGTGATAAGCCAATTTTCAGATCCTTTAATTTAGCATAAAGAAAGAAGTAGATACGTATGTATGCTATTTTTATTGTTATTTCATTAACTCAAAAAATCAAAGAAACTTAAATGTCTATCCAAGGGAACAGATAAAATTAGGTACCATATATACACACACAATCCTAATCCCTGGAACCTGTTAAAGGTTCTTTATAAGGAAAAGTGTTTTTGCAATGCATTTAAGGATCTTGACTTAGACGGATTTTGCTGGATTCTGTAGGTGGGCTACAAATTCAATTACAAGTGTCCATATAAAAGAGAGACAGACAGCAGAGGAGAAGGCAATGGTACCTCCAAAGCAGAGATGGGGTGATGTGGCTACAAAGCCAGCCACCAAAAGCTGGAAGCAGCATGGAGTAGATTCTCCTCTAGAGCCTACAGAGGTAGCACAACTCTGCCAACACTCTGATTTGGGTCCAGGGATACTGAATTTTAGAGGCTGGCCCCCAGTACTGTGAGAGACTAAATCCCTATTGTTTGAAGTCATCAGGGTCATGGAAGTATGTTACAGCAGCACAGGAAACTAATACATTACTTCAATAGAAGAACTCATATTTTTTTCCTTCCTGAGTAAGGAAAAATCCAGTCCTTTCCTACTGTGTGTTTCTCTCCTGTGAGTCTCCTTGACTACTCACACAACCTTTCATTTTTGACACTTCCAGTCACCAAGTATGGGGAGGTTTTTCCCCACACCAACAACTGATTCTGGGACACCAACAGGGTGTTCAAGAATTCAACTTAATGCTGACATTATTAGCCAGAGAGGGCTCAGTTCCATGGGATTACTTCCCACCCCACTTCAGATGCCAGTCAAAAACCCAGGTTGTTAAAAAATAAATAAATAAAATAAAAAAAAAATTAAAAAAAAAAAAAAAAAACCCAGGTTGTCGAGGCACCTGGGTGGATCAGTGGTTGAGTGTCTACCTTTGGCTCAGGTCGTGATCCTGGAATCCTGGGAGCCCGCTTCTCTCTCTGCCTATGTCTCTGCCTCTTTCTCAGTGTCTTTCATGAATAAATAAATAAAATCTTTCAAAAAAAAAAAAGCAAGAAAAGATAGGATATTGCAGGCTCATGTAGCAGCTCTAGAAGTCATCAGGGGCACAGAAATCTTCTTTTTATTCTGCCATAATTTGCGTGTGGTTTTCCACCCAAAGACATTAGGCCGTAAGATAGCTGTTGGACCAACATTTTTGGAGAATGGAAAGGGTTAAAGAGGAAGACAGTCTCACTGAACCTCTGCTTTTTTAGGAGCTATGGCTACTGATACCCCAATTTGCAGCAAAGCAGCAAACTACAGTCTTATCGATGGGCACACTGTTACTAAGGCAGAAGGAAGAATGGATATTGGTTTGACCACTGGTAGTGTCTTCTGTATCTATGGCACTAACAACTAAAGATGTCACCAAGAAGCATTCAAATCATGATCCAAGAGGAGCCACTGATGTGATTTGTTGCCAACCATCTCTTTATGAAAAACTAGATAGTAAGACTGTTTAGCCTTGAAACTAAACAGAGTTCCTGTTACTTTCTCTTTCTTGCCCAACATAGACTATAAGTAGACTAATTTCCTATTTTAAGTGCTTGGTTCAAAAGTACTCAGTTTGTTTTACTTACATAGGTGAGTTAGGAATGATTGGATACATATTTTAAATTCTTAATTCCAAATTCATCTTTACTTTGTGATAATATAAGAAAACTGCCCGCCAAGAATCAGTAAGACCCTGCATCCTTCGTTTGTATCGACTGGTTAAGCAGTTCTTCTCTAACACAGCATTAACTAGAGGATAAGATTGTTTATTAAGTGAATCTGCTTGATAACGTGCCTGTCTGCTTAAATTACTACCAAATGGGATATGAAATCAAAATACAGTCTCTAAATAAAGTGACCACACATTCAAGAAACATAACAAAGCACAGATAACTTCTGTTGACCGAAGCTATCAATTTTTAACTCCTCAATTTCTATATTACAAACATCATGGTTAATATTTAATTGCACCAGTTCTAGTGAATCATGGTAGCAAAATAGAGCAAAATGAAACAGACAAAGCACAAATAAACACTAAACAAAAGACTAGTGAGCATTTTTTATCTAAACATGACTTTTTACATTAAAAGATTTGTCAACAAATGAACATGAGCACAATATAATAGAATCTAAATATAAAATGATTCAGGGAAGCTAGGTGGCTCAGGTCATGATCCCAGGGTGCTGGGATTGATCCTACATCTGGCTCTCTGCTCAGCAGGGAGTCTGCCCTTCCCCCCTACTCTTGCTCATTAAATAAAATAAAAAATAATAATAAATATAAAATGATTCAAGATAAAAAAGTTTTAAATGTGCTTTTTCATACACATCATCTATGTTTATTGTACATGCTTTTATTCTACTGTGTTTCAGTCACATTCAGTATATTCCCAAAGTTGAACTCAGTTGTGGTTCTCTTTCAATGTCTTTTAAGTTGACTTCCAGAGAAAACAATATAAAATCTTGATTAAATAATGCACAACTCAATACACAAATCTGTAAAGCTGTTTAAAGAACTATGAAACTCTTAAAAAAATCTCTCTATATATGTGTGTTTGTATTACCTTTACATCCATGGTAGGTGAATATTTATATAAATATATAAAGGTAAGTCATAGGGCTAAGTTCTGCTGTAAATATACACAAATTCCTTTCTCTGTATTTTTAACTTGCCCACTTTTCAATCTCTTACCTAATTAGTAAACATCCACAGGATGCTAAAACTATTTATATGCTCCTAGCCACCTCTTACCCAGGAGCATTATTAAGAGAAGGAATTTTTTATTCCAGACATGACTGCTGCCCCATATAAGAATATCTGGCACATTGTGTGTGCTTAAGAAATTCCCTGGACTCATAGCATCTGTCCATCTATGTCTGGCTTATTTCATTTAGCATAGTGTCCTTCAGGTTTATCCATGTTGTTGCAAATGGCAGGATTTTAAAAGCCACAGTCCTAAGATCTATTAGGGAAGGCCCCACCCTATTCTGCATGACTGCACTTATATGAAGTATCTAAAATAGTCAAACCCATAGAAACAGAGTGCAGAAAGTTGTATGTCAGTGGCTGGCAGTGACAGGGGGATAGGGTAGTTGGATGGGAAGTTGTTATTCAATGGGTATAAAGTTTCAGTTTTGAAAAATGAGTAAGTTCTAGAGATTGCTGTACAATGTTGTTCTAACAGCAACACAAGATTGTATACTTTAAGAGGGTAGATCTCATTTTAAATATTCTTACCATAAAAAATAAAGATAAATAATAAAAAAGATAAATAATAAATATTCTTAACAAAATAAAAACAAGTATAATTGAAGACCAAAATATGCTTGATGAGTGAATATAAAAGAACAAATACACAAACACATTTTAAAAAAAAGTAAAAATAAACAACAAATAATAATCTGGAGTTCATTTCAAAAACAGTGAATATAGATCTACATAAGCATAATATTTGAAAGATGTTTGTATTGAGTTATGTATCTACCAATGCTCATGGCTTTCATGTGAATCTGAGGAAAGTAATAAGACACAAATATTAATTCCCCACTAAATATACTCCAGTCTTTGCACATACCTTATAATCACTATCCTATGTAATCTAAACATTATTATTATTACTATAATCTTTCATTTACCAGTAAGGAAACTAAGTCTTAGGGAGTATATATTTGTTTTGTCCAAGCTTTTACAGTTATTGCTACAGGGTCTTACTCCATATATGGAATATTTAGCCACTGGTTCACAACCTGAACTTAGGAACATGGAACACCTCAGTAAGTAGAGACATCTGCAGGATTTTTTCCACATCAAAACCATATAGGATTATCTTTGTCTCTAGATTTATAACTGTCCCTAAATTAGAAGAAATTATACATAGGAGATTAAGCACAGAGTAAAGTTAATTTCATCTTCCCATCTTTCATGTTGCTAAGAAAGTAATACTTCAGAATTGTGTAAATTGCCCCCAAATTCTAGTGAACAAAGACAATTATCTGAAATACAGTGAAAAATCTATTGAAATAGAATCACAACTTAAGGTAAATAAAACTCATGTAACAAGTGTTTGTTTTTAGATTTTATTTATTTACTAGAGAGTGAGTGAGAGTGAGAGAGAGAGAGTGTGTATGAACTGAGGGAGGGGTGGAAGGAGAGAGAGAAGCAGGCTCCACGCTGAGCAGGGAGCCTGGTGAGGGGCTAGATCCCAGACCCTGAGATCATGACCTGAGCTGAAGGCAGATGCTTAACCAACTAAGCCACCCAGACACCCAAACAGATGTTTTTAAAAAAGTATTAGACACATGTATTTATTGACTCAAAATATAATTTGCTATGAGTCTACAAGACTAAATCATTCTCAAAAAAATAGAGTATAGGATTATACATTTTGTACACGTTTTAAGAGTATATATTAAAAGGCTTGGGATCCCTGGGTGGCGCAGCGGTTTGGCGCCTGCCTTTGGCCCAGGGCGCGATCCTGGAGACCTGGGATCGAATCCCACGTCGGGCTCCCGGTGCATGGAGCCTGCTTCTCCCTCTGCCTGTGTCTCTGCGCCTCTCTCTCTCTCTCTGTGACTATCATAAATAAATAAAAATTTAAAAAAAAAAAAAAAGGCTTGGTAGAACTCATTGTACTTTAAGTATATTTGATTAACATAATATGCCTATTGCCTTTTAACATTTTTTTAAAAACCCTATTCAGCAAAATATAGGTATTTCAGCATAAATGCTACTCAATAGTGACACTTCTGTTGTAGTAATGCTTCTAGGAAGTCATCTATCAAAAATTTAAATATGTCTTATTTCTTAATATAAGCATATTTGGCCTTTCTTTTAAAAATATTTAGTCATGAAAGAGAGAAAGAGAGAGGAAGAGTGTCTGAGGGGTGGCAGAGGGAGAGGGAGAAACAGACTTCTCACTGAGCAGGGAGACAGACATGAGGTTGCATCCCAGGACCCTGAGATCATAACCTAAGCCTAAGGCAGACATTTAACCAACTGAGCCACCCAGGAGTTTTTTGGGTTTATTTGTCTGAGTTTTATTTTAGTGCTATATAATTAACCCTTCCCTAAAGTTAAAACAGAAGGATTTGAATAGCAAACAATGCGAAACATAAAACATTCAAAAAAGATAACTTATAAATACAGGTTATTTCAATATGAGATATGAGACACCTCATATCTCTAAACAACAAAAAAGAAATGTCGTATTTGATGACATGAAGATGATGTGAGGGGTAAGTGGGAGAAATATCGAGAAGTATGACTGAGCCATTCTTTATAATAACAAAAAATAATTGCCTCCTTTCAGAAAACAAGATGACAGCTATTATTCAACTTGGTTCTGACCCATTGAAAAACAATCAGATAAAATAAATAGCATAAACACAGAAGTCTCCTATCTGAATCTAGAAAATTAATTATTGAGTGCACCAGCTTTGGAAAAAAGCAGAATTTTAGTCCTTCATCAAGCATCCAGTTCTAAGGTTAAGTATACTTAATTCCTAAATGATATCAGCATGTGACTCATCATATTAGCTCTTATTATTCTTGATCCAAAATCTTCAACATTGTTGATCTCATCCTATCTGAAAGTCACTGTTTAGTTTTCTTCCTTCTCCTTAACTAACTAGCAATCACTAGCAGTCACCCTAATAGAGATTCTACATCACCTTGTGCTTGGACTATAAATTCTCTCCCTTCAAAATATCACCATTTAATGTCTTCTTGATTTTTTGTCCTCCCTAAATAGTGCAGAGTATGAAAACATCATATTGGATATATTAAAGTCTTCAAAATAAAATGTAACTCTCTCACCCAACATTCATTGCTTATGGACTCAGTGTGTGAATGAGTGTGCGTGATATTAATTAGTTTGAAAATTTCTTGACTTAAGGCTTGAATAGGAGCTGCAATAAATAACTTTGTCCATAATGAAATTTTTAAACGTAAAATTACTTATCTTAAATATGATAGTATAAGTAAAATTACTTATCCTTAAATATGATAGGTATTTACTGGGGGGGGAGGGACTAAATAAAACCTGACTGAATAAGATAAAAGAGAACAAGAATACAAAACTTCTTTTCATGCTCTTATTCACAATTATTGTCTCATTTTTTTTTAATTTAAAATTAAAATGTCAGGCAGCCCGGGTGGCTCAGCAGTTTAGCGCCGCCTTCAGCCGAGGGTGTGATCCAGGATCGAGTCTCGCGTCAGGCTCCCTGCATGGAGCTTGCTTCTCCCTCTGCCTGTGTCTCTGCCTCTCTCTCTCTCCTCTCCCTGTTTCTCATGAATAAATAAAAAAAAGGATATCTAAAATTAAAATATCACGTAACATTATTTTTGTTTGTGACCCAGTATAACTCACATTTTCTACCCTATTTGTTTAAATCTCCTTTCCATAGTTTGTATTTTTGCCATTTGCTTTTCTTTCTTAAGTGAATTTTTATTTTCCTTCTCATCGCAGATTTATCTGAACATGTTAAATATTCTACTATGATCTTTATGATAAAAATAGCCCCAAAATACAGTATTTGCAACATTTGTCATTCTGTTTCTTTCATATAGCATAATGTCTTCCAGGTTCATCCACATTGCCATAGATGGCAGGATTTTCTTCTTTTTTAAAGTTGAATAATACTCCATTGTGTGTGTGTGTGTGTGTGTGTGTATAAATGTGGTGTGTGTGTGTATAAATGTAGTGTATATGTATCTCTATATATCTCTATATAGCTGTATCTATCTATCATCTATCTATCTATCATCTATCTATCATATATATATATCATATATATAAGATAGTTCACATTTTCTTTATTCATTCATCTGCCAATGAGCATTGGATTGGTTCCATCTCTTGAGTATTGTGAATAATGTTACAATGGACATGAATATACAGATATCTCTTTGAGATCTTGATTTCATCTCCTTTGGGTATAAAACTAAAAGTGGGATTGTTGGATCCAAGGGCAGTCCTATTTTTAATTTTCTTGAGGAATCTTCATAAAATGCTGTAGCACCGTTTTACATTTCCACTAACATTGTACAAGACTTTCAACTTCTCCAAATCTTCAGCAACACTTGTTATTATTATCATTTTTTGATGAGTTATCCTAATAGGTATGAAGTAAAATATCATTCTGAATTCTATTTCCCTTATAATTAATGATGGTAAATGTTTTTTCATATAACCCTTTGAATGAAACTAGTCAATTTTAAATCTTTGAAAATTAAACCCTTTAAGATACAATCTATCCCAAAATTAAATATATCTCTGCTTTTCCTACATAAATACCTGCAAAACAGAAAAACAATATAGCAATAACTGAACTTGTTTATTTTCTTTAGTGGGTCAGAACCAAGAATGCTATGTACATCTTTGTCTGGAATCAGTTTGAGAGGTGTTGTGAAAAATATGGATGGAATAGTCCTCAGCAGCTGAGTAGACACTGTTAAGAATTAGACTTATTGTGAGCCCCTCTAAGGCTCCCATCTGCCTTCCGCCTGCCTGCCTCATCTTCTGCTGCTTTAACTTGTGGGCCTCAGACCTAATACAAGGTTCAGGCTCTTTATGACCCTCCAAATCCTATGGCTTCGAAAACCTAGCTATGACTGGGGCCCCTGGGTGGCTCCATCAATTAAGCATCTGACACTTGATGTTGACCCAGGTCATGATCTCAGGGTCCTGGCATGGAGCCCATCATGGGACTCTATGCTAGGTGTGGAGTCTACTTGGGATTCTCTCTCCCTCTGCCCCTCCTCTTTTCCCCTCCCATTCCTGGCTCCAGTTCTATCTCTAAATAAATAAATAAACACCTGGTTCTCTGATTAAAAAACAAACAGTGCCTTCAGCCTATTCATTATATTGCTGTCCAACCTAAAGCAATGCATAATGGATCCCTATTGAAAATGTACCTTTAAGAGTTTATTTTTTCTAAAATAATCAAATCTTACTGATGAGGGAGCAGGGCTAGCTGAGGACAAAGCACAGCTGATATCCCACAAACAACCCTCACCTAGGGTGGGATATGTGTGACATTCCTCAGGAAGCTTCCAGTTGTCTAATGTTAATGCCTTGCTAGAGAAAAAAAACAATCTTTAACTTGACAATGGTAAGACGTTCCATATCTCATAGGTCCTCCTTAGCATATGAAAATCCTTTAGGATCTTTTTGCTTACTTCCTCCAACTCCTGGGTATATAATCAACCACCCCTCACAGGCTCTGAACAGCTGCTCTTCCTGCCCACGTGTCCTGTCCCTGTGCTTTAATAAAATCACCATTTTGCACCAAAGACGTCTCAAAAATTCTTTCTTGATCATTGGCTTCAGATGTCCCCCCGCTAAACCTCATCTGTATTCCCAAACTTCATCACTATGGCCTCTCCTCCCACCATTCTATATCTCTCCCTCAAATAAATAAGTAAATCTTTGAAGCACCTGGTGGCTCAAGGGGTTAAGCATGAGACTCTTGGTTTTTGCTCAGGTCCATGCTCAGTCTCATGACCCTGAGATTACGACCTGAGCAAAAACTAAGAGTCTCATGCTTGCATGGAGTCTGCTCAAGATTCTCTCTCCTTCTTTCCCCTCTGCCCCTCCTCCCACCCTCAGACACTACCAAGTCATAGACTCTCTCTCAAGTAAATAAACAGTATTTTTAAAAAAATAAATCATATGAATTTTTTGCCATATAAACCATCCTTTCTAAAGTTTATGTGCCCCTGATATTAAACAACTTCCATGGAAAATTAGAATAACTTTATATTTTCCATATGAGTACCCACTTATAGGCTAGAGGCTGTTTAGCCTAAGAGAAAAAGTGAATCTTAAAATCAATATTCATTCCTTAGTTAAACTTCAAATATTAAAGAACTCTAATTACATGGGTTCCTTTGTGATCAAAAGGGAAAATGAAAAACTGAGTACTTTGACAGCATTACATTTAGAAAACTTAAAATTAATCTCAGAACTCTGAAACCAATTTTCAAAAACAAAAATTCAGTTGTTGCATGCTCATCAATTTCATATTGAATTAATAGGGCTAAGAAAAGTAAATCCAGCATATTTCTTTTCATTATCTTTGTTACACAAGGACAAAATGCAAAATCTAGATGAATTTTAAGTGTAAATCATTGCTCACTCTTATAAACAATTCCGTTCAGTAATACTTATAATTGAGTTTGAAGACAAATAATGAGTATTTATCCCATGAGTATTCCATCTAAACTTAGTTCTAAAAATATTTTATTAAGATAAATGGATAGTTTAAACTATATGTAGGGGATCCCTGAGTGGCTCATGAGTTTGGCGCCTGCCTTTGGCCCAGGGCGTGATCCTGGAGTCCTAGGATCGGGTCCACATTGGGCTCCTTACATGGAGCCTGCTTCTCCCTTTGCCCGTGTCTCTGTCTCTGCCTCTCTCCCTCTCTCTGTCTGTGTCTCTCATGAATAAATGAATAAAATCTTTATATATATATATATATATATGTAGCTTATGTCAAGCTTTGGTATCTGATGCCAAGTAAACAAAAATGGCAAACCCTATGCCCTCTCCTAGTTTTTCATATGTTTTCTTTGTAAGGCTCCTAGTCTTAAAGACTATTTGTATACATACATTTACACACACACACGCACACACACACTCACAAATTTTAGGTTCCTAAGTAACTATAAAAGGAATAATGGTTATAAGAAACAGAAGGTTTTTTGTTTTTTGTTTTTTGTTTTTTAAGAAACAGAAGGTTAATGTAACTTACTGGTATATAGGCCTTTGACAACTATAAGAAAAATACATTCCTATTTAGAAAAAAAATTAATAAATTTCCAGGTCAATATGCAAATATCATTTGAAAGCAATCTGTTTTTTTAAATAAGTTGTTTCTCTTGAGTGGTTTCACAAATATCAGCTGTGTTGGTATAATGTGTTTGCAAGCAAACCAAATTTGGGGAGCAAAGTAGATTTTTAAAATAAATCTATATATGAATCTTAAATAAGATTCAATAAGCACACAGATGGTTCTGCAGGTGGTAATGTCTCAACAACTGAAGCTCTTCAAGAAGGAGTATGTGTGACTATCTTGAATTAACAATGGACACACACAACCACTCCAATTCTCCAGTCCATTGAGTTGACATCTTCTGTCAATTATTTGATCACCGTTATGTCTCCAGTTGCCTCAATATGTCACACTCTCTCAACAGTCATGTGTTACCGTCCCTGAAAGTAGATCCTGAACAGGTGTACATGACATGTGTGAAAAAGGTTGGAGATTGTCTCACCTAGAAAGGATGTAAAAACTGATTACCCACAAATATAAAGGAAAACTCTAGTAGTAAATGCAGTTAGATCAGACTTCCCACTTTCATCATAAGAACAGAATAAAATCAAATATTTAACAATTTGTATTTGCAACCCTGAATTAGCCAAATTGACTGATTCTTTCATCTTTAAAAAATATCACATTTTATACATTCAAATTACAGTGTCAGGACTAGACTATATTGGAATTAACATATGAATTGTTCACATAACTTTAGGTTAGGTTTTGATAAATTTCTGTTTAGAAAAATGAGTGTAGTCCTCTGACTTTAGAAAATGTCATCAAACCATCATCATTGGCAAAAATCTTCTTATTCTTTGAAAGTGAAACCTCCCAAATCCTGTCACTTATCGGGTAACTATCTTGTTCAAAGATCCAGCAAAGATAGCTGAGATTTTATAGATTACTGAGTCTGACTGAGGATGTGAGCAAAAGACGGTGCTTCCAGTGAGATTTCGGCTCTTCCAACCATCTAAAGGTTTCTATTTTAGTTACCAGAAAGAGGTCAGCTTGTTCATTGAAACCTCTTGAGTGCAGAGGTGTTAGTTTCCTGCCCTTATGACTTCAGCAAATATAATAGTTGCATGATTTACACTTAGTATGAAAAGAATGACACAAATATAATCTCGATACTGGCTGTTCTACTGACAAGTTCACAAACCTTTAACCTAACACTAATTGTAATTAGAAATAAAGTTATTCATACTGTAATCCAATACCTTGCTAATCACTAGATTTTTCACATATATTCCCTATAATTGCCTTTTTTTTTTAAATCACAAATGTCTTATTTTGTGTACTAGAAACAATTAAAATGTAATGATGCCTAGATGGTTCAAGAATAGTAGGAGATACTTGAACAAAATATTTTTCTATTACTATTATTTGAAGTGGTATAAAAGATAACTAGGTTTTTAGGGAAAC
Organism: Canis lupus familiaris; assembly: GCF_011100685.1. Classification (NCBI taxonomy): domain Eukaryota; kingdom Metazoa; phylum Chordata; class Mammalia; order Carnivora; family Canidae; genus Canis; species Canis lupus. The sequence goes on along the minus strand of NC_049259.1, from coordinate 8,872,106 downwards.
CCTGCCTTTTAGCAGGTTCTGTGGTCCATCTGTGACTCATGAACTATTGAAGATGTAATCTTTAAAAAAATGATACTGATGATGAACCTCTACATTATTTTATTCAACCCTATGTAGAAATCTATCACAATACATAAGTCGGACTAAAGGAGATTCTCCAGCCCTGATAAAGCATAGTCATAAGATATATTTTACAAAAAAATAAGTGACATAAATATTAGCTCCATTTCTTGAAATTACTTATATATGTGATCACGTACATAGATATCATCTTCTTCTATCTAGACTCTATGCAACATAAAGGGCATATATAAATGATTATGATTTAAGAGACCTGAAATTATTCTGCCCATAATCTGTAATCTATATAATTTTTTTCTCTCTAAACTTTCTAATATTTTCAATTGATCTGCACATAAAACTTTCTTCATCCCATTTATGATTCTCAGAGCCTTTTCTGTATCATTTGATGTTTCCATACATTGTGCCTATCACAACTCCATACAATGTTTTCATAATTTTTAAAATATGGTTGATTAATTTTTAACTTTATTTTCAAAATTCTTAGGTGAAATGACTAGAATTTTAATGTTTTCCTGATGTCATTCCTATAAAAATAATGGGTCAGAATCCTTGGAAAAAAATCTGTAATGATACACTTAGGTAAAGAAATTTCTAAGCAGAATCAACCTTTAGAATGAACATTATGTAGGCATTCTTGGTAAGGCTAAATTTTTACATTTGATAGATTATTACGGATTGTTGGATTAATAAAAGTAATTTTCAGAAAGTTCACTATGGAATTTCTCTGAAGAACAGATTGGAGGTATGATATAAAATATCTTTGGAAAAAGATAAAAATAAAAAAACTTTTTTGGCTTCTATATGACCTTTTGATTTTTTTCTTTTTTCCAGCTATCCGTTTAACTTTCAAAGCCTGCCTCCATCACACAAATGCATACACACCCTATCCATCTTCCTACAGTTTTTTTTTTCTTCACAATACCTATCACCATACAACACATGTACATAGCCATTCACTTATTTAATATATAACCTCAATTATATCATAGGTTCCATAAGGCAAGACATTTTTGTTTTTATTGTTTCCTACTGTGAGAATCCCAGAAACCAGAATATTCTCTAGTAAACAGTAAAACACAATTAATAGCAGTCAAATAACAATAAGCATGAATTAATGGTTCAAGATAGAAATATTCAAATGTTTTATTAAAAAAGAAAGTGTAATAACTATATCCCAAATATGATCTAAGAAAATATATAATTATATTTAAGAATATCAATGTTTATAATAAGGAGGATTTTTTAACCCTTTGAGAGGTATATTTATTTATGTGTAGGGGCCGTAAAATACATATTTATACTGAGTTAAACCTGAACTCTGAGCAGGAAGATATTCAGTTTTATAAATAGCTATAAATAACAAAATAAAATTTAGTGTTTAAATTCTGTTTTTTTCTTCTTTTGAGTAATAATACATGTTAATACTATTGGAACTTACAAAAGTGTTAATACATAGGAATATAATCCCACATTACTCCACAGATTAAAATACATTTTAGCACATGCATTCAGGCCTTTAAAAATAATTTTGAAAATATAGTTGTAATCTAACAACATTAACAATGTCATTATATTTATTTTTTCTTTTACATATATTATTTATGTAGCATTACATATCATTAGCATTTCATAAATCATTTAAAATTCGGCATTTCTATTTAATTCTATTCTTTATATTGTCCAAAAATTAGTGTAGTTTCTTTTGAATGTTAGTAAGTTCCAAAGTTCAAAGTTTCTTCAAGCTACTCATTCAGTCAAAGTTGTGGAAAATATTTTTGCAACTTCTACTATGTGCCAAACACTCCGCTGTGGTGGTAACTGAACAAAAAAAAGCATGAGTTGTGCACACATAGAGCATGTTTTCTTATGAAAAGGGAGCAGACATTAAACAGTAAACAATGAAAAAACAGATTATGATTATTTCTATGAAGGACAGAAATAGGCCCATGAGGTTATAACTGGGAGCCATATTACATGCCCTTGTAAATATAGATTTTATAATAAAAGTAAAGAAGTTTCCAATATACATATATGCTTATTTATAGAAATTTATATATTTTGTTATTTGCTACTTAAGAACTTAAAGTATGGACATGTGGTTATGTGAACAGCATTTTAAGACCATTAATAATATGTATTAAAAATTATTAGATCCTACAATGTTAGGAAAAATGATAATTTATGGTGAACATCATGAGCATTTTAAAGGAAAATTGTGCTTCAACAAGAATTTTCTTAATGTGTAATTTGGGTGTTTTGTACTCATATCTATCTTCTTGTCAAAGGTAACACTTTTTAGAATATTCACATACAAATTTTGCATAATAATATGATTCTAAGACTTATGATTCTAAGACTTATTTTTCAAAATGTGCACATTTTTATCATTTCTTCAGGTACAACTCTTTATTTAAATTATTGCATTTAGAGAAAACATATTGCTGGCAACAACATTTATCTTTTTTTTTAAACAACATTTATCTTAATAGCTGTTAAGTTTTAAGTCTTGCCTATATGATTTAGTAACACAGGAAGACTTCAAACACATGTGTGTGTGCACATGCATGTGTGAATATAGTGAACACACATTTCCTGAATACAAGCATGATAAGGTTAATGTATATGGAACCCACAAATTGGAGGCCACCCCCAGTAACCCTGCCTATGTTCCAAACCTAAACTTAAGTTAACTTGCATTAATGGGAAACCTTCACTGTTAAAGAAACCTAACACCTATCACATAGTCCTTCAACTCAGCTTTAGCTAGTTTACTGTACCCTAGAAAATAGGACCTGCTAGCCTAAATGCCCAATCTCCCAGTTAATCATGTTTTATTTCTGTTTTGCCTTTCTAATATTCTATAAAATTGCTCTTGCCCCAAATCCCCAAGGAACAGTGTCCTACTACTTTTGAGGCACTGTATTCCCCCATCCATGGATTATTTTCTGCAGAATAAAAGACATCAAATCCATTATTATATTATTTTAGCTTTGTCATTTGATATGCCTAATTTGTCTCTTGTTTTGGCTTATGTATTCAAAATGATACAGATAATTATCAATTTTCATAATTGGAGAAAAAATCTAAACATTTAGTTTTCTCATTTATTCAATGTTTTTCAAGTTTGATCCATCTAAAGTATTGAGGAAAGTAAAATCTCTTTAGGAGATAATAATAAATATGACTGTTTTATTTTTTTTTATTTTTTTTTATGACTGTTTTATTTAAATTAATGTCTGCTTTGGTATCTTAAATATTACACAAGTTACTACTAATAATAATAGAGAAAATTCCACTCTTCAGTAGCCAAAATAAGAATATAATATTACCAAAAAAAAAAAAGAATATAATATTACCATATAACAGATGCATCTATTTTGCTTAAATGTAATAAACTATTGAATTGCATTAGAAAGTGTGATATTATGATTAATAATACAATTATATATTCAGTCTTTGTCCTGGTTCTAGCACAGAGCTCCAAAAACCTTTGGAATTTCTGAGTGATAAAAGTGAATTCTGTTATGTCAATAAGGTGACTTTTGGAAAGCCCCTAGATAGCCAAAAGGTGGACTGGTTGCCAGAGGCCCCAACCACGTGTTCAATTCCACACTCCTCTGTTCCAACTCCAGAAAGGAGAGAAGGTCTAGAGATGGATAAATAGCCAATGGCCAGTGATTTAAGCAATCATGCTTATGTATTGAAGCCTTCATAAAAACCCATAAAAGCACTGGACCTTTCCCCACACATTACTCTATTTATTTCTCCCATCTGGCTGTTCCTGAGTTATACATCCTTTGTAATAAACCAATAACCTGGTAAGTAAAATGTTTCTCTGAGTTCTGTGAGCCCCTCTAGCAAATTATTCAAACCCAAGGCGGAGGATGTGAAAACCTCAATCTATAGCCAGTTGGTAAGAAGCACTGGTGACAACCTGCAATTATGCCTGAAGCAGGGAGGGGCAGTCATGTAGGAATGAAGGCTGTGACACTATTTCCAGGTAGAGAGTGTTAGAATTGAGTTGAATTATAGGACACTCAGATGGTTTCTGAGAACTGCTTGGTGGATGATGGGGAAACCACTTCCTCCACCCACACCTGTCAGAATTGGTTCTAGAATCATTGAGAAGACAAATGACAATCATTCAAGAAAAAAAAAAAAAAAAGTTTGTTCACAGGACAAAAAAAAAATAGTCATTTTAACAGTTGTTTCTAATACCTTAGCAAACATTTAGATGTCATTTATGTGCATAAAGTCCTTAATTAAGGTGAATTTTCAAACACACATAGAATTAAATTAGTTGCAAGAGAAAATGTGATGTCACTATAATTATAAGCATCCAGTCTGGGCCCAAAGTCACAAAGTTTTTAAAAAGAGTTAATTAGAAGACATATTTCTCTAATGCTCACAAACAAGTGGTGGACTCCTTTCTCTCTCTCTCTCTCTCTCTCTCTCTCTTTCTCTCCCTCTCTCTCTTTTTAGAAAATGTCATTATAAATTTCTGAGAACTTTTTATAGACATAGTCTAACATAACGTATAATGTTACTCCCATTCACTTGTTCTGGCTCCTTGGACATATTATTTAGCTTCATTGAACTGCAGCTTTCTCATCTCAAAAACTTACTCGTTACAGTTCGTGAAAGAGTCAAATGTTGTCATGAGTGTGTAGTGCTTGGCATAATGTCCACTATGCTGCCAAACTCCCCATTACTACTTTTACTATTCATATGTATTGTTTTCTGAATGTTTTTTACATTATTTTCATTTCCCTTGCTATTTTTAAACCACTTTACCCTTTCCTAGCTATTCAACGAATTGTCCACTGATCACTCGTCTAGAAAGTGTTCCCTTCCTACACATGTTTCCCAAAATGACCCTACATATCTCATCAAATGATTGACACTTAATACTTGTATGGCCTCGGGTGAATTACTTAACTTTTTACATCTAGGCCTTCTTCTCTGTAGATGGAAAAAAAACATAGTGTGATGCTTAACTGACAGTGTACTTTGAGGGTTATGTAAGAAAATGTATGAAGCATTTAGAACTATGTCTATAACCCTTAACTGTGACCAATGGGATATAAATGAATGTGTGTTCTTGCTCTCTTTAAATCTGGTTGACAAATCATTTCTAGGATAGAGCTGAGCAATATATTTTGATTATATTAAATAATCTAGAACTGGAGAGATCATATTACTCAGATTCTCTGTGAACTCAGAAAAGATGCCAGAAAATTGTATCCTATATCATTAAATTATTTAAACGTTCAAAAATCATAAAAGTAACTGTCAATGAAAAATGACACCTGCTATAGGGCAAGTCAACATGAGAAATGACACATTCAAGACATATGCTGCAAATTCATTACAAAAATTCTCTGATGTGATAGGTAACTACACACATACTGATAACCTAAGCTGCTGCAGGATTCCTAGATTTATAAATGAATTATTTCCCCCATAAATATCATTTATTCTCAGTCATATTTCCTAAAATAAAAGCCAAAGTCCAGATTTTGGGGAGTGGATTGGAAGGAAGGAGTGAATTTAAAATCTTGAATCTCATTCAAAAACTAAAGATGAAGCTGAGTATTTTTAGTATTAAGCATTTATTTTAAGTTTACAATTTTTGGCTGAATTAAAGCACTTTTTCTATATAAAAGATCTTTTGACATATCATTTGTAAAAACTAGTAACTTTAACAGAAAATTTAAAATGCTAGGCTATTATTACCCTGTTTCAATTTCTTATTATCTATATTGAAAGCAGTCTTTGAAATATTAGAAACTTTTAATCTGATTTTTGAAGGGTGCCAATTTTCATTTGTGGCCCAGGCAGGCAGCAAGCTCATTGATCTTTCTCATTTGAGAGGGAGGGAGAAGTTTCTAGACCCTCATCCCCTTCATACTGGTTTTATATATGAGCATTTCTTTATGTTTAGGTCAGTTTCAGCTTCCTATAAGGAGACAGGGAACTTCTGAGGCATATATTCCCCTCCCTGGGGCGTCATTATAGCAAGAACTCTTGTCATGAAGGATTCGATTGGTTCCACACCTTTTTATGAGGGTTTTCCTTTTCATTTCTGAAAGCTGTACATCTATTTCCCTTTCTTGGCTGTAAGTTTCAATTCACGGACAAACAATACCAAAAAATTATCCCACATTTTTGTACTTTAGGAGCACAACAGAGTCCTTCTAGGGCAGCCCAAACCACTATATTGACTTGAATTCCCTGTTTGTTTATTTAGCACAAAGTTACAGTATTGACCAGATATGATAAATGTTTAAAATAGACTCATATGATAGTGTAAAAGTTTTCTTCCATATATATTGTAACCTGACAGCAGACAGATCAATTATTTTTACCATGTGAAAAATTATTGTTATCTTTACATATTTGGCAATTGACAAGAAAAATATTGCCAATCCTTTTAACTTAAGTTATACTTTATATTATATTTATGCTTCCAAATACACCATAATTTAAAACATTTTTAAGATTAAATCATTACAAAAGAATGAAATATTGTCTTTTGATATTTCCCATTTACAAATGAATTTGTCAAACTTTTGACTTCACACATTTCTTTCAAGTCTTCCACCCCGAAACATAGCATATGTACATACACTTCCCGTCATTGGTGCTAGACATAAGAATTTTATCTTTGATTATTATTATGGCAGCTTTTATTTTTCTCTCAAAGGGATTTTATAATTTTATATCACCAAAACCTAATTTTGAACAATGTGAGGTAAATTTATGCTAACCTAGTTTCAGTGTTGCTCACAACCTGTTCTTTTATAGGCTTTGCATCCTGAATATTAAATTACATTTCATTTATTCGTTGGTAAGAGTTCCATAAATACATAGAGTTGCTTTTTTTTTAAAGTAGGTATATGTGCAATCTATTTTCAGATTTGTTCCAACTTATTACAGACTTTAAAATATAGTTCTCCTGCCTCTTTCCATGAAAGAACTTGTGTGTGTATAAATTCTTTTTTGTGTGTGTGTGTATAAATTCTTGAGTCTTACCCTTTCCTCTAAATTTTGCTGCTCTTCTGTTTTATTCTTAATTTTACTTCACTGTTTTCTGATATATGTTGTTACACAGCCAAAGGATTAAAGCCAGCATAACACATATTAGTGGTTACTGCCTTATAGTCACTCAAAATTCTAAGTACTGACCCTTCTCAGTCTTTTTTATTCTCATTCAGACATATTCAAGTCTCAAAACAACAACAACAAAAACTTGATGTTGATAGAGGGGCATTTTAAAACAGGAAGTAGAGTCTGTATGAAAGCAATACAGTCAGGGAGAGTAGGGGAATTAATATTGTTAGAAGTATATTATTACAGGTCTTACAGTCTTGACTGTACTTGACTTACAGTCAAGTCTTTAATCAATTTAGTTTTATGTGGCTTTAATTCATGTTACTTTTGTGTGGCTTTTTTTTTAATGTGGCTGTCCAGTTTTTCCAGCACCATTTATCAAAGAGCTGGTCTTTTCCCCATTGTCCTAAGTATCCATTGACAGATGAATGGATAAAGAAGACATAGTACGCTATTCAGAAATAAAAAAGAATAAAATCTTGCCATTTGCATCAACATGGATGGAACTTAAGGGCATCATGCTAAGTGAAATAAATCAGACAGAGAAAGACAAAACCATATTATCTCACTCGTATGTAGAATCTAAGAAACACAAAAAACAAGCTCATAGATACAGAGAACACCTGGTGGTTGTGCAATGGAGGATGGAGCAAAATGGGTTCAGGAGATCAAAAGGTACAAACTTCCAGTTATACAATAAACAAGTCATAGGAATATAATGTACAACATGGTGACTATAATTAATACTATTCTATTGCATATTTGATAGTTGCTAAGAGGGTAGACCTTATCACAAGAAAAAAAAAAGATTAAAAACATTTAAAGCTATGAATAGTGATGTTAACTAGTCTTATTGAAATCATTTTACAATATATACAAATGATGAATCACTGTGTTTTATACCTGAAACTAAAATGCTTCAAAAAAAAAAAGATTTATAGATGACCCTTGAAAAATATGGAATTAGGGGAGCAAATCCCCTATATCCATGTATAACTTTTGACTGCCCCAAAACTTAAATACTAAATAAGTCAAAAGCCTTACCAATAACATACACTGTCGATTAACACGTTTTGTATGCTGTATGTATTATATACTTCATTTTTATAATAAAGAACACTAGAGAAAAAGATGTTACTAAGAAAACCACAAGGAAGAGAAAATACATTTACAAAATTTGCTGTATGTATCAAAAAATGTATTAAGTGGGCCAACATAATTCAAGAGTCAACTGTGTATTATTATAGGGACTTCACATATTCATACTTTCTTCAATTCAGGTTGTCAAGGTACCATAGAATAGCTTATTATAATATTCCAACTCCACAGCACTAAGAAATTCCCAATAGAAACTTTGGTTTAGAAACTGCCCAACAGATTACCTTCCTGTTGTACATGTGAAAAAAGAGTGGTTATAGCAAATATAGTAGAGATATCTCTAAGCACTGAATCTTTTTACAGCTTAAAGATTGGGTCATGTTACTATAGAGGAGCTCTAAAAAACACCATGAATAAAGAAAACTAAATCTAGAAATCTCAGGAATATTAGCTATATAAAGCCATCGGTAGAAAGGATGTCTTTTCCCACAGCAGAAGGAAATGCCAGTGCTGTACCAATGTACACAAAGAAGCACGCAAGACGACTTGGCCTCTTTAAAAGAGCACATCTGGAGGTGAGGAAGCCAGAGAGAAAACAGATGTGATTAAAGGGAAGATGAATGAGATACGGGAGGACTTCAAGGACTAGAATTGCAATAATAAAATAAAAATCAGATAAGAAGCAAACTCAAAGGGAACTGACACTTCAAAAAGCTGTACAAAGAAATGGAAAATATCGAGAAATTTATGCTAGAATGGAAAGGAAAAATTTTTAAAAAGTTTAAAATAGTGAGAAGCAAGGTGATACTCAAGGGACCAAAAACAAATATGAAACCTATGAATTAGGTGTCCTGTAGAGCAATTTACAAACATGGAGAATAATAAATAATTAGATGGGAAAAATTTTTAATGAGTTGAAAGGAGATCTACTCTTGTAGACTGAGAGGATTTAACAATTTCAAGGTGACACCAATGACTTAAAAACAGATAGATGTTGGCAAATACATATGTACTGTCTCAAAATAAGCATGGCCAAACTAAATAAAACAGAACAATGCATCTTCAACCAGTCTCCAGCAACCAATTTATTTCAACAATGGAGAAAACAAAATGTGTTAGAACACAGTGAGTTCCAAATTACTTATTTCAAAGAAATTTGGATTTTTAACTTGCAAATAATAGCAATTCCTTCTACTATAAGTCACCGGCATCATACTTAACCAGGCAAACTACATGTTATGAAAAAGGCTAATGTTTTACTCCTTGTCCTAGAAATACAAACTATAAGCCAAATAAAGTAAAATGGATCCTATGAAAGAGGCTTATGCACTGTGTAATGTTATACAACAGCTAACTTGGCAAAACCTTTGCTTGACCTTAAAGAACTATACTTGTTAGAATTATTTCCAAATCAATAACCATTAGACCCAAACAATGTTGATTTGTGCCTTTCTGAAAGGTAAATGGCTCAAACAGAATCATTGCAATAAAATCTTCCCCTCTAACAGTATTCATTTCAACAGGAAGCCAATAAATCTGACTTTCATGAAAAGCCAATAAATAATGAAAAGCCCAGCATTTTATTTTTAATCAGCAAAAATTTAAATATATTGGCATATACAATGTCAGGATTGCAAAAAAGTTTCACAATTATATATTGATATGTATAATACGCAGCTTCAAAAGTGAAGAAGCATGCATTTTTTCAATATTGCAATATAACTTAAGCAATGTAAGTTTATATGTATTTTTTAGTTTAGAAATGTGTAATGGAAATATTTACCTAAATCCAGAGGATAATTTTCAGGATCATTTCTCTTTTCTTAAAAAAGATTTTATTTATTTATTCATGAGAGACACAGAGAGAGAGAGAGAGAGAGGCAGAGACACACAGGCAGAGGGAGAAGCAGGCTCCATGCAGGAAGCCCGATGTGGGACTCGATCCCAGGTCTCCAGGATCACACCCTGGACTGTATACAGCACTAAACTGCTGAGCCACCCAGGCTGCCCCTCAGGATCATTTCTGAGGGAACAAGTAAACTATACCCATTTTCTTCACACCCTCCAAGCCCTTTATAAAATGAAAATAATACAACAGAATTGTTGTATGACGACATTGAATGTCTAATATAATTGGCATGATTTTATTTAATATAGTTTAATTTCTAACATTCTACCTTGGTATACCTTACAGAAGAGCATGTGACCTAGTGAAATCGGAAGTATTTATTAAAATATAATGTCTATAAAGAATGCACCAACAGAAGTGTTTATATTATAAAATTTAGGAAAAATTAAGATTAAAAAGTGTGTAATCTCAATTGTGTAAAGTATGTCTAGAAAAAATAGTAGAAGGAAATAAACTAAAAGTTAAATTTGGTTGCCTCTGGGTTGTAGGCTTATAGAATTAATTTAGATATTTATACCAAGCACTGTTCTAGACAAATCAATCAAATCATTCCTTTTTCTTCATAGTTTTCTTTAGTTTATAATTATCTCATGCTCTTTTCAGCAGCATATATACAATTATCTCTATAATACCAATTAATTAATTAATCAAAAAATAGAAAACTGTGGTATAACAAATATAATGTTGAATTCTGAATTAAGACAGCATTATATTGTAAGCAAATTCCTAAGTTTCTCTTATGCTTCTTTTGGTAAGGTCTAAATAAAAGTTATTTCAAGAATTAGTATGAGAACTAAAATGGGCAATGAATACAAACTATCCAGTATACTATCTGGAATCTCAGACACTCTATAAACATTGAATTTTCTGTCATTTATTTCTCTAATTTTTATGCTTGATCTTCTGTTTAGAATGTTACTATCTTAAAATCAAAGATTTGTTGGTTTATTCCATAAAATAAAATTTTCAGATGAGCTTTGAAAACACTTTTATGCCTCTCAGCTACATGTGTGGGGAAAAGACATTCTTATAACCAGCGTTAGCCAAAGGAATATTGTGTTATCTTCTGTTTAAACAATGTGCTTTTGTGGGATCCCCGGGAGGCTCATAAGTTTAGCCCCGCCTTCGGCCCAGGGCGTGATCCTGGAGCCTAGGATAGAGTCCCACGTTGGGCTCCCTGCGTGGAGCCTGCTTCTCCCTCTGCCTGTGTCTCTGCCTCTCTTTCTGTCTGTGTCTCTCATGAATAAATAAAATCCTAAAAAATATATGCTTTTGTTTTTCAACTTTCTATAGGTAGAAAAATATACAAGCAATTACATCTTCTTTAAAAAAAAAATGTTCCCCTAAATTTCAAGTTATTTAAAATACTATGTGTCTATATACGCTCACTTAGAATTAATGCAGAATATTAAAAATAAGACTCATTGAAGAATTACATGTACAAATGAGAAATAAATCATATAGGCGAAATCAATTTCGAAACCTTCCTTCAACAAGAATCATTCTCTATGAAGTACAAAAACTGCTTGAATTTTAGATCACGTTAATAAAATAATTTTAATTATTTTTAAATATACAGGATAACTGACCTCTAGAATTATAAGACAATAAATTGTAATGCTTTAAGCCACCAAGTTTGTGGTAATTTGTTACAGCAACAATAAAAAATGAGTATGTCTATTGATACTAAAATATATTATGAATAGAAATGTTTGTGGTTTTAATTCAGGAAAAGGAGGTTTCTAATTCCACCTCTTCCTCTCTATTAATACCTCACAACCAAATTATGCTTCTACTAAAATTAAAAAAAAAAATCTGTGCTCAAACTTGCCTCACTGCCTTTTCTTCTTAACAATTCAGAGCTTTTTGTAAATGTTGTTTGAAATCTCTTTATTTCCACTCATTTTTTTTAAAAACCCAGCTTACAGAGATAGCACTGATATCACTGATATACTAAGAATTGCATATATTTAATATGTGCATTTGATGAGTTTGGATATATACATATACCCATGATACCATAATCACCATGAAAGTAATAGCCATATCCAACACACCCCAATGTTTGCTATATTCTTTAATTTGTTATTGTTTGGTTTTGTTTCCTTTTTTTTTTTTGTAGTAAGAACAGTTAACAGGAAATCTATCCTTTTAACAAATTTTGAGGTGCACATAATTGCATCAACTATAGGCACTATGCTGTATAATAAGTTCTCTAGAATTTATTCATCTTGCGTAACCAAAACTTTGTGCACACTGAATAGCAACTCACATTTCTCCCATCACCCAACCCCTGGCAATCTTCTCTCCTATCAGTATGACTATTTTAGATACATCATAATAGTGAAATAATGCAGTATTCTGTAACTGACCTATTTAACGTAACATTATGTTGTGTTGTCATAATGTCATGTCAAAATCTTCTAATGGGAAGATTTTCTTCTTGGTTAAAGCTGAATACTCCATTGTGTGTATATACCATATTTTCTTCATCCATTCATCTGTCAACATACATTTGTGTTATTTCCATATCATGGTTATTATAAATAGTGCTGGAATGAATATGGGAAGTACAGACATGTTGTTATTTTCTGCACAATATATCCTTGAATTTTTTAACTTTGGCATAGTTGACAGAAGGGTTTCTTAAAATTACTGTTAAAATTACTGTTGAAGTAATTTTAATCAAAGTGATAACATGATCAGAACTGTGACTAAGATTCATATCATATCTAATATGATAGTCTCCAAAATAGGAACATTCATTAAATAGAAAAAAAAATAGGGAAAAAAAGCAAGACGTTCTAAGTGTTATCAAAAAAAAAAAAAAAAAACAGGAGGAGGGCCAAGTGCCTACAACTACACACTAAAGGAAAAAAACTAGTTTAATCCTTGAGGTGTGGTCAAGAGGAACATATGATACGTTGACAAGATGCCAATAATAATCATAATTATAGCAACATGACTTACTTTATGCCAGGCACTAGACTAAGTGATTTCCTGACATGCATTATTTAGCTGAATCCTCATATAAAACCTGTAAAGTAAATACTATCATTATCTTCATTTTACAGATGATGATACAGATAATTAGAGAGTTTAAGTGACTTGTTCAAGGTTACGAGTTATTGAATTGACAAGACCATAATTCAAACCTAGGCCATGCTTTTTAATTATTATTCTACTTAGTTACTCCCATACTGTCACCAAATTGAGAAGAGTTCATTGGATCTAGTAATTACAAGATCACTCTTTTTGAATTAAAGCCAATGGATTTTGTGAAGAGCGAGAGGACAAAATATCAAATCTATTTCCCTCTCTAAGGTATTTTCATGAAAATACTTCTTTTCATGATTTTTATCTTGTATATAATATTACTTCAGTTTCATAATGTCACTTTTACTTCTTTAAACATGAAAGTTAAGCAAAGATAGGGAAGAGTCAAAAGTCATGAACAGATGGACAAGAAAACGAATTATAAGATTTGTAAGCTCACTCAAAATAGAGACAAACAAGTTAAACACCAACATATCACTTTAACCTATCAGGTCATTGGAAGCAATAGCAAAATTTTACATATATATAGCTTTTCATTGAACAATGCCATTTATAAGCATTTGTTCTACAGATATACTGATGCATGTGAACAAAGATATATTTTATTTCAGTATAGATTTTAAAACTCTTGATACATAAGACTCTAGAATTTTTTTTTGTCTATAGGTACTTTCTTACAGTCTGGAGGATTTAAGATCATTTCTAATAAAATTGGAGTCCCTTTAATCCTGATCTCTTCTATTTTTCTTTATAATTATGTCAGCATTGATCACCAAATATAGATGTTTACCTTAAATTTGACTTTGATCAGAGATTAGATGAATCTTAGGAAGAAAAGATTTTTTAAACATCTCAGTCAGTTTTGCTTTTTTTTCTTCCAAGTTTCTAATAAATTCCAGTTAGTTACCATGCAGTGTAATATTAGTTGAGGTGTAGGATTTATGATTCCTCACTTACATACAACACCCAGTGCTCATCACAAGTGCCCTCCTTCATACCCATCACCCATTTAACCCATCCCCTGCCCATGCCCCCTCCAGCAACCTTCAGTTTGTTCTCTATAGTTAAGAGTCTGTTTCTTGGTTTGCCTCTTTCTTTTTTTTACCCACTATGTTCATCTGTTTTGTTTCTTAAATTCCACATATGAGGGATCCCTTGGTGGCTCAGCAGTTTAGCGCCTGCCTTTGGCCCAGGGTGCAATCCTGGAGACCCGGGATCGAGTCCCACGTTGGGCTCCCTGCCTGGAGCCTGCTTGTCCCTCTGCCTATGTCTCTGCCTCTCTCTCTCTGTCTATCATAAATAAATAAATCTTTAAAAAAATAATAATTTTAAAAATTCCACATATGAATGAAATCGTTATTAGTCACTTTGCCAGCAGTCATATTTAAGAGAGAGAAATATTAATGCTGTGACCTAAACAGAAAACCATGGCAAAAAGTAGTACTAGTACTACTATATTAGTTATTATTACTTTAAAAAAGTAGAATCCTGTCACCAGAATCTGAATATGTGTAGTTCAAGATGAACTATAAAAATATAGGGTAAAGGTTCAGTACTACAATGTAGAGCTACAGCCATCTATATATATATATATATATATATATATATATATATATGTATTGTTTTTTTGATTGGTCTAAGATTTATACAAGGGCCTGACTGTGCCTACTCCAGATAAAGATCAAAGGGCCCCAATTTTGGGGAAAGGAGAAATGTATAAATAGGAAATAAGTCAGAACTTCATAGTTAAGTTGCATAATGAAAATATATTTTAATTTTATATGTGAGTTTCTCTTATCTAGACTTACCAACTTCAACCATTATGAGGGATAATTTCCAATTCTCAATAACATTTAAAGATCATCAGATACAAATGAGGCTATGATGGCATAGCACATTTTCTCCTTAGTGTGGAATGCTGAAGTATTGACAAAAAGCCATAATTTAGTTTTATGAAGCAAGGAATTCAATTGTTGTGGTTCTCGCTGTTGGAGGCAATCTATAAAATGAAACAGTTCAATCCCATTGTATAATTTATAAGAAATCAAATTAATGGTGCTGTAAACTACTCAAATATGTTTATCCTATTCAAATGGTAATCGTAGGAGATTTCTTCTCAGAAAACTTATTCCTGAGTAATATGTCTGATAGAATTACAGGATAATGAGGTAATTACTAGAAGGTCTCAGGAAACAGAAAATTTGTGACATTATGTATATGTGTACTTCCCTTTAGCTAAAATGTTAGTTTGAAAAGCCATGTCTAAAAGTACAGTACATTTCTGAATTCTCATAACATTATTACATTTAAATTTAAATACATCTAGAATCTTATTAGAAATTTTGTTTGATACATTCCACGTGGTTCTTGTTTAGTTAATTAATTTTAAATACATTTGATATTCTATGTGCAAAAGTTGCACTCAAATATTCACATGCAAGCTTAAGAGACTATTTCATACAGAAATTTTATTTTGGAAATTTTACTACTTTTTACTCAAAAATGACTATTTTCAGGGTGCCTAGGTGGCTCAATTGGTTAAGCATTTGCCTTCAGCTCAGGTCATGATCTCAGGGTCCTGGAATCAAACCCTGAGTTGGGCTCCCTGCTCAATGGGGACTGTTTCTCCCTCTATTTCTACCCCCCACCTTACTCATGCCTTCTCTGTCTCAAATAAAAAAAAAATCTTTAAAAGATGATTATGATTTTCATAAATTATTAAACTGAAAAAGATGAGGATTTCATTTTCAATGAAAAAAATCTCATGGGAAAATGAATGCACTCATACTCATAAATTTGGCACATAAACCACAATTTCTTTCAATAATTTCCTACTGCATAACTGTATTTAGTTTTCCCGTCAGATACTGCAAATTAAATGAATAATAATCTACAATATAATGCATTTTCTTCTGAAATGTCATTCAAAAGCTTATCTGCATTGCTGAAAGAATTGAGAAAACAGTAATAATTTTCACATAAACTCATGAGCCCTAATGGGCATTCATTTTTAGTAAAAATAAGAACTAAATAATGGTATTAAGAGGAATGTACTGAAGGTAATAGGAGTACACAGTAACAAAGTATATTCATTCATACACAAATGTATGTACAAATGGAAAGAGTGACATACTAGAAATAATCAATACTGAAAATCACAAATAAATCCTGGCAGTTTCCTGTAAAACAGAGCCTCTCTATCCATATCTTATTACTGCTCTTATTCACGTGAAAGTTAAATTATGACCTATTAACAATCTTTCTTAGAAGGCCTATGATCCTGTGACCTTCTTAGATAAAAGATTACCAGTACCATGTGGGAGAAACTCACTCAAACTAAATTATCATACTTGAAAAAAATAGGAGATCCAAATTTGCCTCTTAACAACTCTGAATTATAAATGACAAATATATGACACATAATAGTGCTGTATAATTCATTGAAAATTATGTTCTTAAATAAAATTCTCTTTCTCAATAAAATTATCTGCATAACTCATCTCATGAAATAACAAAAAACTTAATATAGAAAAATATATTTGATTGAAAAATCATATCAAACAAACAGAATCATGACACCCAGCTGGCTCAATTGTCTTCCATGGCTGAAAATAAGCAAGTGCTTTCGTGTGAACTACAGACATTCAGCGTCAGCTGGTGGAGCCTTGTATTGTACTGTTATTGTGTTTCTTGAGCATATATTATGTGCAAGACTTTGTACTACATGAGGGAGTTAAAATAACAAATAAGATACTATGGTTTCTCCCAGGAAACTGATACTCTCAGGTAACTGTCAGGTAATTAAGAAATTACAATACAGTACGTGTAAGTCTTACCAAATCTACCCTTTTAATGAAGAAAAACTTCACCTAAGTGAGAACTGATCAAAGTATTTCGTATAATTAGTATTATTTAAAGTGGCTATTATTTTTTGTAAAGTTTTTCATATTCTCAAAATTTACTAAAAAAAAAAAAAAAAAGTGAGTGACCTCATCGGATTTCTTCAACAAAATGCCAAGATAGCATATTATATGTCAAAATACTTACACTCTATTCCTGTTACCCACCAAATAGATAAAAAACTCTATCTTTCTAGACTTTCTTTTGGCCATGCCCAATAAAACCAAAGATTTCTGAGATGGAACCATCTCTAAGTGGTTCACTGTCTATGTGAAAATCCTCATCAACAGAAAATTCTTACCCAGAAAGGTAAATTTCAAATAACATTATTGTTCATTCCAGAATTTTCCTGCAAGACTTATGGACTCTTCAAAACAAAGCAGGCAATAGTTGATTGCCAATAGCCTTTGAACCCTTGGCCTCAAAATCCATCTTTTGCTCTGTCTAGAAGTCCTAAACTATTATATCCAGGGTCCTTATCCAATCCTACCTAATCAAGCTTCATACTACTCATATTGATAGACCCACATAAGCAAAATTGTAAAATCTCACTAATATTCTAACTTTACCTTCTCCTCTCTGAGACACTTTTGGGTGTCTGTTGTGTTAACAGTGGCAATGAGAATAAAATCAGCTTTTTCTTATTAATAGGTTATTTTGATAATATTTTGGGAAGCTAGGATTCAACAATGTTATTATCTAAGTAATTTTTATAATAATTTTTAAAATGTTTAATGACTTCTTGGTATTTTACAATAGTTACAATTTATTTAAAAATTATGTGGAAATATAACTAACCCATTTAATTTTACAATAATGGCATTGTAGGCAATAAAATATATTCAGGATAAATGAATACTTTAAAAAATAATGTTCCACAGGGTTCTGTTATAAATTTTTCCTTGTAAGATGTATAATGAAACTATAAAAGTAATGCTAAAATAAATATTAGGGGGGGGGGTCACATTTATATAAAGGTTATTTTGCAAAAGCATATTCTTCATTCCTCAAGATTTCACAGTAAAAACAAAACTGTAAAAGGAAGAACTTCCAATTCAATAATCCCTAAGATCTCTTCCAAGTCCAAGAGTTTTTGTTGAATCACTCTTTAATCATTGTATATTATTAAACACAACCTTTAAATGTTTTGACAAAAAATTATGAAAGTAACTAAAATATTATGATTTTGTTATAAACATTAGAGAAGAGAATGCTAAGCATTATTTCTAAAACATCTATTTATTTTTTTAAACACCAGATGACCCCCTATGAACAGCTCACTTGCTCACTTTCTCTCTCTCTTCCTCTAACTTATCACTCCTCTCTCTGTATGTGAACTTTGCCAAAATCAAGACCACACAAATATTTTTTTCTGTATTAACAAGATTTTCAGAATTACCTTGTCAAAAAGACATACTTCTTGACTTTGGGAACAAACTTACATTTTACTAATAGAGCAATATTTTTAGATTAAACTTGTAACCTATGTTAAGGTTGAGGGCTTTTTACATGAAATCCCATAAGCATCTTAAGATGCTGTAAGGATTTTCAGAAAGGTTCCACATTTAGAAAATACTGGTATATATTAAATCCAATTCTATAAATGATTTTTGAGTAGCGATTTTGTTTGAGCTATGACCTGGGTCAAAGATCCACTGACAAGCAGGGCACTGGGCAGCCCACGTGGCTCAGCGGTTTAGCACCGCCTTCAGCCCAGGGCATGATCCCGGAGACCCGGATCGAGTCCGGCATTGGGCTCCCTGCATGGAGCCTGCCTCTCCCTCTGCCTGTGTCTCTGCCTCTCTCTCGCTCTCTCTCTGTCTCTCATGAATAAATAAACAAAATCTTAAAAGAAAAAAGCAGGGCACTAACCAAAGAAGAAGAAATGTTTTCTCTTAAGATATCCTAAAAATGAAGCACTTTCAGTTATCAAAGCAGGTAAAAACAGTAGCAAAGGACAAGTTAATACCAGCCCTGTGGTGGGAGTTCCTTGTCCCTCTTCACAGGATCTACCAAAACCAGATACCAGAGAGCAATTCTGAGTTTTATCTATATTCATTTTTGCTCCTGGTTGCTTAGGGCAGAGTAGAAACTGACCAGGTCTTTTCTGATTTGATATTACTCCTTCTATCTACTCTTTTTTTTCTTCCAATTTTTTATTTAAATTCCAGGTAGTTAACATATAGTGTATTAGTAGTTTCAGATGTAGGATTTAGTGATTCATCACGTATACACAACATCCAGTGCTTATCACTGCAAGTGCGCTGCTTAATACCCATCATCTATTTAACCCATCCTCCACGGCCCCCAAGAAACCCTCAGTTTGTTCTTTGTAGTTAAGAGTCTGTTTCTTGGTTTGCCTTTCTTTTCCCCCTCTATGTTCATTTGTTTCTTAAATTCCATATGAATGAAATCATATGGTACTTGTCTTTCTCTAATTTATTTGACTTAGTATAATACTCTCTAGCTCCATCTACCTACTCTGTTTAATGATATCATTTTCAGAATTGTGTGTATGTGTGGGAGATGGCACAGAGGGGAAGGAAATGCAAGTGAATATGTTTCTTCCCTTTTGGCTCTGAAATAATTCAGGGCAACAGACATAAAGGTGAAAGTGAATTACCCTATATTCTACCTTCCATTATTCCTAGGAGTTGAAAAATGTGTTGCTCATAAGTAGGCATAATGCTCACATGAAGATCAAATAAGGAAGAAATGAAGAGTATCTCAACTTAAATTGAATATCAATTGAATATATTAACATAAAATGTTTTTATATAATCCTAGTACCCAAAGGTGGTTTGAGTTTCCCATTTTAATTTATTTTGAACTTTAAAATAGCACAAGCTAAGTGTGCTTAAGGCATAAGACTGTTTCATATTTAACCAAACAAGGCAAGTGTTAAAAAAAAAAAAAAAAAACAGGTCAAGAGCAATGTACAGTATGGTGACTATGGTTAATATTGTATATGTGGAGGTTCTGAGAGGGTGGATCTTGAGAGTTCCTATCACAAGAAAATAATTTTGTGACCATGTATGGTGACAGATGTTGACTAGACTTGCGGTGATCATTTTGCTATGCATACAAATATTGAACCATTATGCTGTACACCTGAAACTAATATAATGTCATTATACTTTATTTTTTTAAGGTTTATTTTAAGGCAGGAAGAATATCAGTTCATTATTATTTTTTATAAGAAGGTCTGTTTGTGGGTGTGTGTTTTGAATAAATTAGTGGTAGGAAGATGTTGAACTGTGTGATGATCTATTTTAGGAGTATTACTAAGGCCAGAAACAGAAGGGAGATAACTCGATAAACCTAAGGCCAAAATAGTAAAGCTCAACAGTGAACAGTGCCAATGAAAAGACTCAAGTAGGAGCATGTTAAGATGCCAGAAATAGAGGTAGAGAATCTCAGTCTTTATGAAATATAATAATAACTTCATATCATATCAACAATGATCCTGTTTCCTCTAATAAGGCAACTGGAGATAAGGGCAAAAACAGGGCTCAAAATGTTAAGTTGCTGAGTCGTGGGCACATTTTTAAAAATTTTCTTTTTGATTATTTTTCCACTGGTGAAAAAGAAGGAATACTCACAGTGTCCTATATTTTTTTCAGAAAAATATTTTGAATAACTGCTTTAATCTAAAATGTACTAATATAACATTAAAGAATCTTACTAGGTTATATTTCTTCAGGCAGATATCAAGCATCATGTTTTTGAAAGCTACGATATAATATAAAATTCATTTAGTGAAACTTAGAGTTTGATTACAGGAAGCAACTATCTGGAATTTTTATAAAATAAAAAAATCTATTCATGTGACCTTCTAAAACTAAATTATTATGACAAAGTCAACAGTGAAAGTTTCTTGCCAGATTTAATTCTTATTCATGTATCCTACATTCCTTAAGTATCATTTTCCTTTTAGAAGCAACCAAGATTAACATTGCTTATCTTGAGGGCGGCCTGGGTGGCTCAGTGGTTTAGTTCTGCCTTCAGCCCAGGGCATGATCCTGGGGTCTCAGGATCAAGTCCCACATCAGGCTCCCTGCATGGAGCCTGCTTCTCCCTCTGCCTGTGTCTCTGCCTCTCTCTTTCTGTCTCTCATGAATAAATAAATAAAATCATTAAAAAAGATTGCTTACCTTGAAAAATTATACATGAATTTTAGAAATTATTTTCTAGAAAAATCAGAGATCTTTGTATTCAAACATGGCATTCACTAAGTAAAATTCTTTAAGTCATAAAATATTCAAAACAAATTCAAATATTAATCCTAAAGAAAAAAATATGCAGCCAGTTCCATGACATATTATATACATTTACATTTAATTTCTAAATGTGGTGATAATATCCCAAATAATTATTAACATTATAAAATAGCTTCTGTCAGAAAGATGACAGGTGAGAACTTTGCTTCAATTGAATCTCAAAGTGAGAAATAAACTTAGAGAATTTCCTCCCATCCCCATTTATGAGATGATGACTCAGAGGAGCAGAGGGATGATATAATTTTACTTATTTACACAAAAAGAATATGATAAAGGTAGGCCTCAAATTTAGTTCTATAATTCCAATTCATCTTCTATTTTCTAGAGAGAGTTGCCTTTATCTTTCCATTCATTTAGTGGGCTTTAATTAATACAATGCCAAAAATAAGTAATTTAACTCCTTAATTAAGGATCAACTAAAAAAAACAGACTTAAAAACTTTTCAAGAGACTTAAAAACTTTTCAAGAATTACAAGGTCACGGGATAAAAATAATAATTTATGAATATAATTTCAATATTTAAAATGAAAAAGGAGAGTCCTATTTTATTATGTGTATAGGTAAGAATAGAAAAAAATGTATTTAATTTTCTCCGTAAATGGGATTGTTAACCTAATAGATCAACAAACCAGTTGGTATACTATGAAACTTCTAAGAGTTATCAGGAGATGTGTTGAGAACTGGTGTTTACGTGATATGTGGCATGAGCCAGACTTTTCTACAGATGAGTCTGGGCACTAGGGCTCTCTGGCACTGGTGGGGAGCAGGGGATATGTGTGCAAGCATAGAAGTATATTTCATCACAGGAGGATTCTGCTGGTCCCCTATAACTCCTAAGATCCCTAGAGATAGGGCTTCTCTGGGAAGAGTGATCTTAGCATCAGTGTCTCCTACCTGATTCTCCTGTTCTCTGAGCCACTCCTGAAAGCTCATCCTAGCCTATTCTCTCCTTGGCTTTCCACTTGGACCTGCAAGCACTCCCCACCATACACCTGAGACAACAAAACACACTTTGTGGGATCCAACTGTGCTGTTTGCATCTAACATGGTAAAAATATTAACCTAATGCAGAAGCTGGAGAAAAGCTTGGAGGTTAACACAGATCCAAAGTGCTCTATCTGAAGCTTTGGGGTTAAACACATCTGAATTCAGAGATTTTCAGATTTCTGAAGAAACATAAGGTAGACATTGTCTATCTCTGGTAATATCTTCAGTGGATAAGAGCATCAACCCATAATCAAATTAATCAATATCTCTG
Source organism: Canis lupus familiaris (assembly GCF_011100685.1). NCBI lineage: Eukaryota > Metazoa > Chordata > Mammalia > Carnivora > Canidae > Canis > Canis lupus. Next base: position 8,849,407 of record NC_049259.1, on the reverse strand, counting down.
CAATGAAACATATGAATATTTGCATTAAGTACAAAAATAAGAACTATAAATAGTTTCACATCTGCCCAGGTCAGGGCAGGTTTTCAAGTCATATGTGCTAAGAGAGAAGGCTCATTTTTAGAGCTTTGAGATTTTGAAATTGTTGATAAAGGACTTTGAACATTTACAAAATTTGAAATGTATCTAGTTGTGAAAGGGTTTCTCATGATGTGCCTGAGAAATCTAGTTTTACTTTAATTCAGCTAAAATTATCAGTAATGCAAATGTATAGGAGACATTCCTTTGAAATGTGCAGATTTGAAAAAAAACAAGGTGTCAGATTACAATGTTCAAAAAGAAAATTCTTTACAGATTTGTCAAATGACTAAAAATGCTTTTATATTCCATTATATGAGATATGAACACATATGTCAAACAATGACGTAACAAACAGCATGCAATAGAACCAAAATGATTTGAGTAGATGGGTCTTAAGGGCATTTTTAAACATTAGATTTTTTTTTAACATTAGAATTTTTAATTCTATGTTAAAAATGAAAAATTATCTGAAAAGATAATCCCCAAAATTATCTCTTTGTTTTTTATAACAAACAAGGCAAAGTATTTTTATGTGTGATGAATTGATAACTGTGAAAAATCTTCATATAATTGTTAACCTTTTCAAAATTATATTTTGTGAGGAAATACGTTCTACATTTTAATTGAGTGTGTTTATTTAAATCTAATTTTCTATTATGTTTTGGGATGATAGTAGACCATGTCTTTAAGAAAACACAACACACAAGGCTGCAGCAAAACAGAGCCTCTGCTAATTTCAGGCTGATAGGAGAGTTAGTTTAATTAGTTAGCTACTAATATCTATTTAAGTGAACAGCCTGAGAAATGTCTGCTAGGAAAAGGACATGCAAATGCATTGTAAGGCCATTCTCTTTGCCTCTTTTCAATTGTAACAAAAAGGAAGAGAACAGGTAGCCTGCAGGTATGTGGAAAGAGGAAGAAATTACTTTAAGAAAGGGAAGATCAACACAAAAAGTAATCATACGTCTGCAGAGTGTGTGCATATATATGTGTACATATACATACATACATACATACATAATTGACCCTAGAACAAGGGGATAGTTAGAGGCATTGACCCCCTGCACAGCTGAGAATCTGTGCATAACTTTTGGCTTCTCCAGAACTTAGCCTACTCTTGGCTGGAAGCCTTATGGATAACATAAACAGGTGATTAACAAATATTTTGTATACATATAATATATAGTATTCTTATAATAAAATAAGCTAGAAAAAAGAAAATGTTAAGAAAATCATAAGAGAAAATGCATTTATAATACTTCACTGTAATTATTGAAAAAAATCTGCATACACTTAAACTGAAATAGTATATTCACATTTTCCTATTTATTGACATAATAAATCATATATTTTTATGTTGCCTTTTGCCTTTGTTTACTAGAATATTTAGAGAAATAGAAGAAAGAGAGGTTAAGAATATATGGGTAGGGGGGCTGAATAGGCATTTTTCCAAAGAAGACATACACATGGCCAAGAGAAAATGAAAAGATGCTCAGCATCACTAATCATTGGAGAAATGCAGATCAAAATCACAATGAGCTATCACCTCATACCACTCAGAATAGATAGTATCACAAAGGAAAAAAAAATAGTAAGTTTTGGCAAAGATATGGGCACCACCAAAGTGGTGCAGACACTGGAAAACAGTATGGAGTTTCTTCAAAAAATTAAAAATAGAACTACCATATGACCCAGTAATTCCACTTCTGGGTATTTACACAAAGAAAATAAAAACACTAATTCAAAAAGACATATACACCTCTATTTTTATTGCAGGATTACTTACAATAGTCAAGATATGGAAGCAACTGAAGTGTCCATCAAGAGATGAATGGATAAAGATGTGGCATAATTATAAAATGGAATATTAGCCATAAAAATGAAATCTTCCCATTTGTGACAACATGGATGGAGCTAGAGGGCATTATGCTAATTAAAATAAGTCTGACAGAAAAAAAAGCAAATATATATATAATATAAATTATATACCATATAATTTCACTTAAATGTGGAATCTAAAAATCAAAACAAACAAGCCAACAAAGACATACTCTGTATGGTGACAGTTGGTAACTACATTTACTGTAGTGAGCATTTCATAATGAGATTTGTAGAAATCACTATTTCCACACATGAAATATAATATTGTATGTCAACTACACTTCAATAAAAAGTATATATATGAACATCCTTCGTGTAATTCTTTTTAACCACATTTATTGAACATCTACATATTATTATATGTCATTTCAGTCTGAGAGGCAGATTTCTTGGTTAAATATTACTAATTAATTGATGGTAAGGCTCTTCTTTCAACTGAATGAACTTTATAGATAATTCTTACTTCCTAAGGCAGATTATGGAATTGTGATTCTAACTGAAAATAATGGGAAAAATAAGCAATTTATAGAAAAAGTAATCTCCCAAAATTTTAAATGTGCTACTTCTATAAAAGAATAGCCTACTTATAGATATTAATTAAATAAAACCTATTACAAACAATGAGTACTCAGTACAAATTTTAGCTTTAACTTTTGCAAAGTACAATTTGAAGGTGAGGATCTAATCTTCTACTATGATTCACATTACATGCTTATTAAAGTAAAAGAGATAATATCATAATCTTAATCTTTTCACTAACATTTTAAAAGTTGGATTTCCCAATATTATAATTAAATAGCAATTACCTTAATTACTTTATATTAAGGCAGAAAAAGGCATAATAAATGTTATTTAAGACCTTTTCATACTTACAATGAGAAATATAATGCAAGTGATTTTTTAAAGTAACAGTCCATTGTAAGTAGGCATAAAAAAGCCTAGAAAAAGGATTATTCAGGTTTTTCCCCCTCAATTTTTAAACCTTGTATTTTTGAAATTATGCTTGATTTTAAAAAATACATATTAACAATACAAAAGCCCCCAAACAGTGATACCAAAAGAAAACAATACTGATAATTTTGGTGATTTCATTGGAAGATGACCACAGAGATAATGACCACTGAAGTCTTCAGTAAGGTGGAACTAGAGAGGGCAAAATCATAAATTCTTTGTTTGAATGCCAAAAAATCATCATTGTTATTTCCTGTTCTGTAAATAATTGTGTAAACTGGCAGTCCTATTCATTTGCTCATTTTAATAGCAACAAACATGAATGCACTATTAGACTAAAAATCATTACTTAAAAATTACAGAAATTATGACAAAGCATGCCTTTTATTTATAATCACTAGATTATATGCAGTCTCCTTTAGGAACTGGCTTTTCGGAACATCAATTATAATTCCTAAGCCTTCAAGTTAATATTTCTATCTTATTTCTTACTAAAATTTTCCCAATGACAGCTAAAGGAGAGATAAAGTAGAAATTCATATGTATAGTTGTGAATTATAATTAAATAATAAAATTTTAAATTTATTATATGATTTAATCTCAAAATTAGAGATGTAACTAAATAGAGTTGTTGATAAATATCAAAAGCAAATAAATTTAGGTTATTTATGTATAAAATCACTATCTAGAACACTCTCCCTAATTTGTCACTGCACTGTAAAGTGTGCTGCCAGATTAGTGCAAAGATTTGTAGAAAGTCAAGCAACTAGGAAAAATAGCTTCCTTCCATTACAGTTTCAGTAGAACATATGGGAAATAGAAAAGAATTTGAGTGGTATGTGTGGGGGAATTATTACAAAATTGCTATTTAAGTATGCATAAACAGAGTAATATGAAAGATTCTCAGATACACTCCTTAAAAAGTATCTATAAACGACTTTGTAAAAGACGGAATAATACACTTAGCAGAATTAACCATAGTTGATTTTTTAATTTAATGCTTAACTCTGTGTTCTGATAATTTTCCCATTTCACTTTTAGATTACAAGCATAAAACTTTATAACTCAAAGGATCTTTAGATATCTAGTGCACCCTTAACTATACTAAAAAAGGATACTGAAGTCTGAGAAATTAATTTATAAATCTGAGGTAGCACCGTTGGTTAGTAACAAAGATAGAAAACAATTCATATCTCCCTACTTACAGTCAAGAGGGGATCTTTTCAATGGCATGAGCATTGATTTTGAAACCAAGCAGTCCCAAATGTAAAGCTGACGTCTTTGATGGGTGTACAACTGGCTTGATCCAGGAATATAAACATAAATAAAAATATAAAAATAGAATAATATAGATATAATAATAATAATAATAATAATAATATAGAAATAAATCAGAAAGATGAAAAAGGCCTGCATTGAAGGCATTTACAGTTCAAGGAGTCAACACGTGATTTTAGTGTAGTAGCATAAGTACAATGAAAGAGACATTTAGGAATACTATGAGTAAACTGAAGGACAACAGTTTTGTTTTTATTTGTTAAGCTGTAAAATGGGAATCATTATATGAGGGTTATTTGGAGGATTAAATGAAGTCACATATGAAAGTACAATCACATAATGAAAACACAATATTTATTTCCATTAAATATTCTTCTTTTCTTATTCTTATTCTTTTCCTTATTCCATTAAACACTGCTGACTTATTTTATAGTTCTTTATGATATAAAGTTTTATTATAATTACTTCAAAAAGAAGTGTAAAGACTCAAAAACTCAAAGAGTTTTCCCCTTTTAAACTTTATTTTTAACTTTTATCTAAATAATCCTAGTAAATTCTCATAATTTCATCGTTAATTATTTGGAAGTCATTTTTCAAGTATGTCTCACTTAATATTTTAATGGCATTAAGTAACTTGTCTGATCATAGAATCAGACATACTTATTAAAGAAAAATGAAAAAAAAAATCTATAGAACTTTCCAACCAGAAGTAAAGCAAACACTTTGATAAATTTGCCTGTAGTCTCTATACTCCACAGGTTTCTATTTTAAAAAAGTAAAATTACAGAGAAATCATTTGAGCTCTACTTTCTATTTTGGAGTTTTAGAGCTGAGTTTTTTGTTTGTTTTATTTAACTTTGTATCTGAAAAAAGTATGAGAGAATTTCTCACAATATTAAATATATTTTAAAATAAAATCATCTTTATTGTCATTAATTCTCTGAATTTTAAATTTTATGACCAAATAGTTAAAAGAATTTCTCTAAATGTATATTCAAAATAACTAGTCTTAAGGCTATGTGGTAAGACTTAAAAAACTCTAAAATGTAGGGAGATACATTGTGTTTAAAATTTTTGTGTGGATAAAATAAATAAAATTTCATAAATATCTCATATATGTGTTTAAGAAGTATATCACATGTTTAGCATTACATGTTCATTATGTACAATTCTATATTGCACTCTATACAATTGCACTAGATTCAATACTCAAGTTATCTGCTTTTTCCCACTCTTATACTGATTTTTTTGGTGTGGTAATCTATTTCATCTATGAAGAATAAATATAGTAGATTAAAATTTCATGTGACAGTTAACGTTTTTTAACTTCCTTTAGAAGGTCTAGTATAATATATTATTTATTAGGTACTATTATAAGAGAATTAATTGATCATCTGTTTGGCTTTTATGTTAGGGTTAATTTTGTTTTAGGCAACTGCTGTAAGTAGCATATTCAAAAAATCTAAATACAGTCTTAATGTTTAGACCTTGAAATATATACATTCATTACACTAATCATATGTTTAGTTTTTCTGCAATCACCTTGCCTTAAGTTATATTTATCATTGTCTTCTTTTTACTTTTTATATGTAGCAGTAAGTTTTAAGATATGTATGATGCTTTTTGTGTCTACCACTTGCTACCCTTAAGGTTTGTAATGACATTGAAACTTATTCTTTCCAGTTTCTATTTTCATAATTGAAATAAATATAAATTTTGATTCTTTACTTAAAAAGGTTTTTTTTTAAGATTTTGCTCTATTTTTAACATGGCCTTTCTTCTAGGTATTTATTTCTATAATTGAGCTTATAGACTTAAATGATTTAATCATGATATCTCATGTTAAATATTGCATCCTCCAAGAATTATATTTTAATATTTCCATGCAATCTCATGACCATCCTCTCAATTCTTACACTTACTGTGAGTAATGGTCTTTAATGTGGCTTTATGCTTATTGCTGCATTTGATTTACCTGCATTATTATGCTACCTTACCCAATACCCTTTTCTTTTCAGATTATTTTTTCCTAACCATCTCTTCTGTTTTGTAGATTTCACGGTTTCTTACAACCTACAGAGAAGATAAAGTGTACATGTATGCAATACTTGCATATGTGTGTACTGAGGGGGAAATCATAAGGAGGTCATCTCTTCCACTGAATTCTTATGGTAATTTTTTTATTACTTTTGTTCTGCAGGTTTTTTTATTTGTTCCTTTCTTCATTCTGTGAGCATAGTCTCCCTACAATGTGGCAGGCACTCTGTCATGCACTGCAAACCCAAAGGTGCTATTACTGTCTTATTTCATTTATCTGACATAGAATGGAGAGCTCTATCAATACACAGATTTTGTTAAAAGACAACATGCGAGTCACTTTTTCACACTCAATCTTAGGTTACTAGAGAATGCACTGGTGTATAGTTGTCTTCATCTAATGCAGGAGTTCCCCTGACATTAATTTCTCTGATAGGGTGAACAAGAAAAGTACATGAGAGACTCTATTAACTACATTCAGAGGTTTTTTTTTTCTCTTTTTATTTCTAATTTACTTCTGAGAGTCCTTGTCATTGATACATAATCTGAATGTCAGTAAGCATCTCTTTTCCTCATAAAGTTACCAGCTAGAGCAAAAAAAAATTACAACCAGTTAAATTCTAATTTAAATAACCAGCAAATGGATTTTTTAGTGTAAGTATGTCCCACATAATATACGGGTCGTATTTAACTTGCACATCTCTATCTATCATATTATTTTGGGGAACTACCATTTCCAAACATGGTAAGAAAAGAGAAATCATGTAAGTATTGAATCACTAAATTCTATATCTGAAACTAATATTACACTGAATGATAACTAACTGAAATTTAAATAACAGTTTAAAAAAAGAGATAAAAAAGCAGGAACCATCTATTTGCTGTCTACAAGAGACTCATTTTAGACAGAAGGACACCTACAGCCTGAAAATAAAAGGCTGGAGAACCATTTACCATTCAAATGGTCCTCAAAAGAAAGCGGGGGTAGCCATCCTTATATCAGATAAACTAAAATTTACCCCGAAGACTGTAGTGAGAGATGAAGAGGAACACTATATCATGCTTAAAGGATCTATCCAACAAGAGGACTTAACAATCATCAATATATATGCCCTGAATGTGGGAGCTGCAAATATATCAATCAATTAATAACCAAAATTAAGACATACTTAGATAATAATACACTTATACTTGGTGACTTCAATCTAGCGCTTTCTACACTTGATAGGTCTTCTAAACACAACATCTCCAAAGAAACAAGAGCTTTAAATGATACACTGGACCAGATGGACTTCACAGATATCTACAGAACTTTACATCCAAACTCAACTGAATACACATTCTTCTCAAGTGCACATGGAACTTTCTCCAGAATAGACCACATACTAGGTCACAAATCGGGTCTTAACCGATACCAAAAGATTGGGATCGTCCCCTGCATATTCTCAGACCATAATGCCTTGAAATTAGAACTAAATCACAGCAAGAAGTTTGGAAGGTCTTCAAACACATGGAGGTTTAAGGACCATCTTGTTAAAAGATGAAAGGGTCAACCAGGAAATTAAGGAAGAATTAAAAAATTCATGGAAACTAATGAGAATGAAGATACAACTGTTCAAAATCTTTGGGATACAGCAAAAGCAGTCCTGAGGGGGAAATACATCACAATACAAGCATCCATCCAAAAACTGGAAAGAACTCAAATACAAAAGCTAACCTTACACATAAAGGAGCTAGAGAAAAAACAGCAAATAGATCCTACACCCAGGAGAAGAAGAGAGTTAATAAAGATTCGAGCAGAACTCAAAGAAATCGAGACCAGAAGAACTATGGAACAGATCAACAGAACCAGGAGTTGGTTCTTTGAAAGAATTAATAAGATAGATAAACCATTAGCCAGCCTTATTAAAAAGAAGAGAGAGAAGACTTGAATTAATAAAATCATGAATGAGAAAGGAGAGATCACTACCAACACCAAGGAAATACAAACGATTTTAAAAACATATTATGAACAGCTATACGCCAATAAATTAGGCAATCTAGAAGAAATGGACACATTTTTAGAAAGCCACAAATTACCAAAACTGGATCAGGAAGAAATAGAAAACCTGAACAGGCCAATAACCAGGGAGGAAATTGAAGCAGTCATCAAAAACCTCCCAAGACACAAGAGTCCAGGGCCAGATGGCTTCCCTGGGGAATTCTATCAAACTTTTAAAGAAGAAACCATACCTATTCTACTAAAGCTGTTTGGAACGATAGAAAGAGATGGAGTACTTCCAAATTCATCCTATGAGGCCAGCATCACCTTAATTCCAAAACCAGAAAAAAGAGAGACCAATTATTTATATTCTGTTTACATCACAAAGCAGGGTCTTTGCAACAGAGAGGGCTGCACAGTTTTTACTTTGTGCCAACTCTGGGTTTCTCAGCAGGTAGCTGATAATGATGTAGGACCTAACTAGATTTAAGGTTAAGTATGACATTAGTCAAAACTATTTGGCTTCCTCGATCTTAAGCATTTAAATGTGTTTGCTAATCACTGATTCTCCTAACTACTGAAATGCCTTTCATTGGCAGAAAATTGTGTATCAACTTTATAGTTGTTCTTGCATTGATATGAGTTTTCATCTTCCTCCCAACCTCATCTCCTTCCATGAATTCCTCATAATTTAGTGGGAAATTTAAAGTGATTGTGTCAGGAATTGCTATTTGGAAGACATTTTTAGCCAGAATTCTTAGTCTTTATTTTTAAAATGTGTGCATTCTTAAATAAAGCAGCTTTTTATAATAAATGTTATCTTTACCATTTTATATGATTTATGATGTCATTAATAAATACCTGTCTAATTTATATTCCTGATGAAGAATACTTTCATCAATTACATGTGGTACATGGAAAGGTTCACCAAATGTAGAGGCTTAAAACAAGTTGTTTTTGTTTTGTTTTGCTTGTTTTGATGATTCTGTAAATGAATGAGCAATAAATGTCTGAGCCCAGCAAAATGGTTCTATTCCTATGACTAGGTTACACATGTATTTTCAGGTTTCTGGTAGAAATATTCAGCTTGAGCTGAATATTTTTAAATGGCCTTATTACTTGTCCAGTGATTGTTTCTAGCTGATACCTATCAGGTCCAGAGAACATCAACTGGTTCGGTTCTTCTCTGCTCCATGTAGCCTTGGCTCCTCTATTGGTCTAGAGGAAAATTCATCACAGAGTAATTTCAGATAAGATTCAGGGCAAGCCCAGGACACAAGCACTTCATAAGATTTTGCCTGCATTGTATTTGCTGATGTCACATCAACTGATGCAACATGGGTGGACAAGCTCAAAGTTAGTGAGGGAGATAATACAGAAGGTGGTTGAGATGGGAAGGCTAGATACATTGGGAACCTTACATGCAGAACCTTACATGGCTAATCTTACACAATTTTATTAGGTCTCTGGCAACAGAATACATGTTAGACAGAAGGATATATTTATTGAGCAAAACTGTTTAATACATGCAAACATAGAAACAAGAGTGGTACAATGATTTCGGGTTTTGACTATCAAAAAGATTTAGCCCATTATCTGAGGACTTATTTTTGTTTCTGTTTTTTAATTCTAGTAAAATGGTCATTGACTTTGAATCAGAAATATAAGTTTTTAATATTTGTTGATGTAGATATATTATTTAAAATCTCTGAATGTTATCATTTTGAAATTGCTATAATAATGCCATCAATGAGGGGTGCCTGGGTGGCTTAGTCCATTAAGCATCTGCTTTTGGCTCAGGTCATGATCTCACAGTCCTGGATTGAGCCCTGAGTCAAGACCTAGAATAGAGTCCTAAGTCCCCAAATCAGGATCCCTGCTCAGTGGGAAGTCCACTTCTCTGTCTTCCCATCCCTTCAACTTGTGCACTCATTTGCTCTCTCTCTTTCTCAAATAAATAAATAAAATCTGTAAAAAATAATAATGCCATTCACTGAAACGCTATAGAAAAAAAAATAACATATAAAAATATGGAAGGTCTTTGTAAACAATAAACAATAAAAAATTTTACTTTACATGAATGAATACATATAAAGATATGAAACTATAATGGAGCATCTATTGTTCTTATAACTAAACATTTCTATAAAATTTATTGGAGTTTAATAAGTTTTAATAATAAATACTGAATTTGAGAACAATTCAAAGGAAAGAGTTAATTTACTTAATTTGAGGATTTCAATTTTTCAATTCAAGGTTAACACAATATTTACTTACATTTAAAATTTTTTGTATTGTGAAATATAAAATAATAACTGTCTAAAACAAGTATTTAGAATCTAAAGAACACCAGTATAATGATCACCCACTTTAAGAAATTCAGTATTGTCATTACTTTAGAAATCCCTCATGTTCTACAATAAAAATCCTATCCCTCTTACCTCACCATGGAGATAATCGTTATCTTGATTTTTGTTATAGTCTTTTCCTTGCTTTTCTTTAGGTTTATCAATCATTTTTGCATATGTATTTCTAAATAATATAATTTAGTTTAGTGAATTTCTTATAGTAGGGTCATATCGTGTGCAAATTTTCCTGTGTTGTTTCTTTCACTTAACATTTTGATTTGGAGATTCATCCATGCTGCTACTGGTGGCTTTGTTCCTGTTACTGTATATATGTTAACATACCTAAATTGATCAGTATTTTTTTAGGTTTAATGGCTGGTATTTTAAGAAATTCTTATATATCCCAATATCATGAAAGTATTTTCTTCTGTTATCTCCTAGAAACAACATTTTTGCTTCTCTTATGTAGATCTTTATTCCAATATAAAGTAGATTTATATATATGGTATGAGGAAGTGATCTGATTTCTGCTTTCCTCACATGGCTACCTAAATTGCACACCATTTATTAAGAAACTCACCCTTTCCCATACATTATTTCATATACCCCTGTCATATATGAAATGTCCATACATTTGTTTATCTTTCGAGACTATCTTGTCCTTTGCAAGCCATTTTTAAATATATTTTTTTTCAGAGAACATAACCATGAAGACCAATAAGGCACAGCATTTATTTCAATTGTGTCTTATTCTCACTTAAATTTGGTTTTGAAAAATTACTTCGAGGAAGTAACTAAGTTGTAGTAATATGAGTAATATGACATTTTTATTTTATCTTGGAAGATTATAAGAAAAGCATCATCATTTTTCCTATGAATCACTTGCACATGTGCTTAAACAAAGAATAGTAGAAGTTTGGCAAAGAAAAAAAGGCTTTTATTTTGTATCACCATATTTGAAGATCTACATATGTAAAATGTTTCCTTTACAGAAATAAAAATCACCTCATACGACCATAGAATTTATAGCTGTGATTTAAGATAACCCTGTTTGAGTTACTAAAAGTGAGTCCCTTTTCCAGAGCTCTTATAATTTATTAAATGAATGAGAATCTCCAGGCCTGGAAGAAACTATGCATTTGCTGGTGGCCATATTGCCTAAGGGTTATTTCTAGAACATAATAACCAATGACATGGCTCCAAGTTATTAAGGATCTAGGTGTGCTGCTATTCTAGAATTTCTACTGGACAAACTTTCTCCAAGCATAGCCCATTTTCTAAAAGTTAGAGTACTTAAAATGCCTATGCTTAGGTTCTATTATCAATCTTCAGCTAAGAGGGAAAGATGGCTAAAAACCCAACTTTTGGGTTAACAAATAACAAGTGTTAGCAGAGTCATTCTAGATCCTTCAATTCAATAATCTACTCATAAAATAATCATTTCTTAAGTCATAGTGTTGTTTCAGAACAAAAATCTAAAAATTCTTTATAATTATAACATTCTAATTTAAAAATACAAATATAAGGGTAGCCCTGGTGGCCCAGTGGTTTAGCGCCCCCTTCAGCCCAGGGTGTGATCCTGGAAACCCGGGATCCAGTCCCACATGGGCTCCCTGCATGGAACCTGTTTCTCCCTCTGCCTGTGTCTCTGTCTCTGCCTCTCTCTCTCTCTCTCTCTTTCTCTCTCTGTGGGTGTCTCTCATGAATAAATAAATAAAATCTTAAAAAATACAAATATAAGCCCTGTTAATTGCCTAAAATGCACTTTGTCATGAAAATAATGGCACTTTTTCCCTCAAAGCCTTGACTATGATCCTAGTAAAAATGTTCAGTGGGTTATGATCTTACTATTGTATATTTGAGGTGAAAAGAAAAATATGTTGCAGGAGGCGATAAAATGAAGACAACTGAAAGAGATCTGACCTAATTATTTCAACAGGCTTAATATGTTTTACATGTAGAACTAGTGCCTTTCAGAAACTATATCAATGCAACACCCCTCATGAAGGAGCTTATGACAGTAATGGTAAACACTAGTAGAATTTGGCTGATCACTTTTTGAATTTATGTGGTCTTTCAAAACGATTAATCTAGTGCTTAATATGGAAAAAATATTGATTTTCCAGCTATAGAATACTTCAATGCAAATTCTATCTTTCAGGGCAAACATTGATAAAAGATAAATTCTCTAATAATTATTGTTTAAGACAAGTATTTTTTAAAGTAAAGCAACAACAATCAAAAGCTATTCTTATCCTTGGATTTGAGATTCTCTAACAGCTCAGAAACAAAGTTAACTTCACCAGAAAAAATACTGATCCATTATATTGGATGCATAGGTGAGCAGAATTCTTTGAAATTTAGGTAAGTACTAGTTGAATAGATGAAATATCTTACCGTTCTGACACAAAGAAATCCTCATAAATATAGTGGTCATCGTATAGCAACCATCAACGAATATAGCACCATTAAGTAAAGTTTCAAAGGTAACATTAGTTAAAGACTGCTCTGGACACGGGGGGAAGGATGCGATGTTCCACTGTTTATAAACAGACAAGTCCCATACGTGTTTATCCAAACCACAAAGGCAAAGAGATAGGAAGGATGAGAAATATAGGGCTAATGAAGATCTTTAAGAATATAGTGCCATACAGACTAAAGGGAATATATGAGCTAGGCAACATCCCAAGGCATTATTTTTCATTACCTTTCACTATGGTGATCCAAATAATGTCTCTTTGATTCAACTTAGAACCTCTAAAGACATGTCAAGCCATGTTTTCAACTCACAGCTCACTGACCAATAAGCTGAACCAAATAATCACACGCCATACAACACCTCATAACTCCCAATAGAGATGCCAATAGATCCTGGAGACATGCTCTGGATTAAATTGTTTGACAGACTGAAAAAAAACCTTTTGCAGAATGCTGAAACTAATTAGACATTCTTACAATCTTAAATTCAAGTAGCTCCACATAATTTGTAAAGGAATCTGGCAAAACCAACAAACACATGTAAAACGGAATAAAGCTAGAATCATCTTATATTGACTGTTTCCTTCTGCATCTCAGAAAGAAAATCTTTAATATTTGTCATGTCATTTTTAAAAAATTAAGGTAAGTCTTTCTATAGACTTGTGACTGTGCTCTGGCTTCTTAGACTAAGGGAGTTCTTATTAAACACACGCATACACACGCACACATAGAGCAGTGAGATTTCATGGAACTTGTTCAGTACCTTCAGTCTGTTCTGTAAATATGCATTGCTGATAGGACTTAACAAATTTCTCACAATGCTGTGTAAAAGACTACATACAGACCAGAAGCACAGTGCCCTCTGCTGCACATACAACATAAAATAAAATACTTATGTAACAGTATCTACATAGATACAGACACAAAAATACAATGCTAAGTTTTGTTTCTACATAAATGCTAAACCAACTGCTGGGAATTGTGAATTCCTATCATGCAGAAACAAACCAGACTGATAACTTTACATAAAACATTCTTTATGGCAAGGATCAATACAATCTAATCCAGTCAGGCAACCATTTGTACACTCCTCTCTTTAATGGATTTGCTGGGCTGGGGAGAAGCAGGCAGTCTGTTGGATTTAATATATGACTCCTTTTGTGTAACTTATTTATATTCAAATATATAAGAACAGTAAAAGTTAAAGGCCATATATCTCAATCCCCTCCTTTTTCTTGGCCTTTGCTATCATGTCACATTTATCTGCTACTTCTTTTTAATCCATTGCCATTTTCTCCAGCTTCTGAACGTACAATTACCTCTAAGGGGAAAAAGAATGAGGTGACTCAACTTCTCAGTGACTAGTACAAGATACCATTTCCATTTAAGCTTAAAAAAAAAAAAAAAGACAACACAGCATGATATAAGGTAGAAAAGAATCTCAAGAAAATTCATTTAAAAATTTAGCTATTTAAAATTATACACTCAGCCTCACAGTTAATTGGAATTTACTTTAAGAAATGTGACACTCCTACAATTTGAGAGTGATGCACAACTGGTCACCATTACTACTTTTTGGTTTTGTTTTGTTTTTAATAGTTTGTTACATCTATAAGAAATACTCTTAAATAGCAAGAAAACAGTACTACTGTGAATGGTAAATAATAACCCTTCTGGTAATAACCCTTTCCCATCTGAAGCTTTCCCTTAGAGAAACTTATTTACACAACCTTCAAGGAAGATATCTCTATAATTGCTTTCCCTTTGCTTCATACCTGTATATCTTGTATCTTGTGCTAAATCCCTGCCGGCTTCTGTCCACAAAATCTGTGTATTCCTGTGAACGATGGAAGGGTCCCTTATCAGAGAGGAGCCAGTCGAAGGGGCTTGTGGCATGCTGATCCGAAACAGCAGCAACCGCTAAAACCCAGCATTGAAGACTCAGGGCTATCCACTCCCATAGAGCCATCAGAGAGAACAATTCAGCACCAGCTCTGCTCCGCCATATCATGCTTCCACTGGGGATTTAGAGCCTTCATTCTCTTAGCTTTCCCTCAACACCTAGACAAAATACACAGGCAATTAGTTAGCCCCTAGAAGATTCTTTTCTAGCAATTAAGGTGCTGAGGTGGCAAATTCCTTTCTTTTTAAATCTAGTATCATTTGTGTTAAATTAGATGATAGCAAAAGTGAATAATCAGTAAAACAAAATAATTTCATTTTTTGAAAGCTCTATGTTCCTTTTTTATTCATTGGAAAATAGGTCACTGAGTCATAACAGACTTTGTCATAGCAGTGTCGTACAACCACAATTGGTTTTGACGAATACTTCTTCTTTTTTGCTTAGATGTTTATAACATTGGACACTTTCAAAATAAATATTGTATATGTTTATTTATTTCATGAATTGTGTAATACATTGTAATATAAGTGTATTTTATTGTTTACTTGAATTGTTCTAGAAAAAATGCTTTAAAATGAATCAAAGATATTCAGGTAGTCATTTCCATAATATGAGACCAAAATGGAATAAAATTAAGGGCTTAATAATACATAAATAAATTATTGTGTTTATGTATGTGTGTCTATCTATCTACCTACCATCTATATATATAGATAGATGGATGGATGGATGTGTGGGGGTGATGAGTGGGAGGGAAGGTCTATGTGTTTTCTCAGATATTTTTTTCCATTATTCATCTATTAGGGACAAACTTCCCAGATTTTTAAAGCAGAATAATAATAAACTATTTCTAGGACCTTTAAAAAACTTTAATGTGCATCCATGTCATATTCATGAGATAAATAGGCATACCTACAAAATTCAAATACACACAAAAACTAAGACAATGCAGATTATACATAAGCTATGAAACCACATACATTAATTTCATAAGCATTCAGAAATAAAGTACCAAGAAATGAAATCCCAATGTGGTATAATATAAATGATTTTACACAGAGCAGATGATGCAGTATCTATATACTACACAAAATATTCTACAAATATTTGAATTCAATTTTACTTTCCATCTTCACCAATCTTTTCGATTATCATTATTTATAGCACATAGAACTGTACAGTATATAAACTCTGACTAATAAAAAAGTATGATTGTGAGAGTTTTTAGTCAGTAAAATCTCTTTAGAAAGGAATCAAAATGCACGTATTAAGTAAAATATCTTAATTATAATGGTTGCCATATTTGGTGTTTGGATAGGGCGATTGACATTTTTAATCTGCTTTCTAGTTATAATCCTATAATGCATAATTTAATCCTAAACTATTTATATAGGAAAGGCATACAGCAATACTTTTACAACTATAAAATATCTCAACCAATGATACAATATGACTGACCTAGGTCATCAGATCCAGTCATAGACACTACACAATTAGAAGAACTAATGTCCACATACTGTATGAGTTGCCCCAATCATGAAAGTTGCTCTATTGTGATGATTAAACAATGGCCTCTTTTGTAAACAACATAGGAAGTCTTACAAGTCAAGACACTTTAAAAATTCATAAATTATAACATCATATAATAGATTTTGGAATATCAGTTGGGAGTTTCCAGGCCTCCATCAATTACTTGTATAAATATGGCATTGTCAGATGATTCAATTCAGAATTTCTAATGCTGATAAAGAAAATATATACTTTTATATTTTGTTTCTTGTGTGGGAACTATACCACTTATCTTAAAATTATTATATTTCACTTATATTCATAAACAGTTATTACTATGTTTAATTGTATGGTATAGTCCACTTGTGACTAATAAATATTTACCTTTGTTAAACACATTTTTTCTGTTGATCAAATATATTCAAACCAGAAACATTTAATCATTATTGCAAAAAGGCTATATTTTCTTATGTAGGCACTTAGAACAGCGACTAGAATGTTGGAAGAACATTAGGAATGCTTCAAAGTATATTCCATGCTGATATCAAATCATATAATTATATACTATAAAATTAAAACTAGCTCTTTCTGCTGCAGCTCATGATTTTGTAAGATACACAGCATTAAGAAAGTAGTATACAAATGACGTTTGGTGGCATTTTTCAGTATACTGCCCAGAACCATTGTATTTATTTTCTTTACCAAATGTGCTAAAGAAGTTTCATGGTTAGCATATTTTCTAATCTTAACACAGAGGAAAATGGAAAGATTTTATGTTATGTGTGGGGGAACTACCTAAAAATACTGGAATTAGGTTTTAATTATTTCTGTTTCTTCTACTTCTAATTTGGGTGCATGCTCCTACTTCTGTTCAGCCGTGGGTTTCCCTGAAAGAAAGTTTATTAGCAATGAGATTATGAGAATTTCATCCTGCCCAAATTTACACTAATTTGGGGGATCTCTTGGAAATCATTACAATTATAAGGTCTTTTAAAAGACAGGAACAATAATCAAACTACACTACTAGACATTTCAACTCAAGCCATCTTAAAGACACTGCCTTTAAGAATTACAAAACAGGGAGAAAAGTAGAGTTAGAATACATTAAGGCCAGAATGTATGCTTTCAAAATCCTTAGGACAAATGGCCATTAGATTCAATGTTCACAAAAAAAAAAAAAAGACTCCATTCATCTAGTTTGTTATGAAAGTAGGCAAATGTACATTTGTAAATGAGTAGTAAATTTTAAAATATTACTGAACCACCTGAATTGGTTCCTTTATTTGGTTTGAAATAATAACAGTTTTTGTCCTCGGGTGAGAGATGAGTTTATGATATAGATTGCCAATTTCAAAAGTAGTGAATAAGGTCCCTTTGAGAAATCTCACAGGTCGCTACTGAGATAACCAGCTACATGTAGAGATATTACTAAAGAAGGGAAATCATGAGGTCCAATGAATGAAAGTAAGAATCATTAAACTAATAAGTGAATTCACCAATTTCACTACCTGGAGTATAAGGAAATGGCAAAATAATCTTGAATTTACTATTTCTAAGTTCCTAAGAGGCCAACTAAGGAAACTACAATGTCATGCACAGTATATTCTGAAATATGTAAAGGTGTATTTTATGAATAACAAAAAAACCACAACAAAAACATTTAAAAAGCAAAAAATTAAGGTCATATTTAAAAAGCAACATTTAATTAAAAAGCATTATTTAATTAAAAATATTGATCAAATTTTTCTTTTCCAAAAATTAAGAGGAAGAAAATATCACATTGTTTATATGATGGATATTTGGTACATGGCCTTTTCTTATAACAAATTCTCACCAAATAAAGTTCCGTGGCAACTTATCAACTCACACAACTTTATTACTTGCAAATACCCAAAAATGTCAGGAAGAAAAAAACACAACAAAATATTTCTCTTCATTGACTCTCCTTTATCCTATTCCAGAGGACAGTACATTATTTTTACGTAAAATATTAACTTATCATATGTATTTGAAATTCATGAAATATTGGAACTTAGAAAATATTTTCTATAATATTACAAATGAATTTCTAGTATAACTGAAATTACAAAGATAAGAAAATTATGAATTATTGACTTCAACTTAATACCTTTTAGATTGGTGTGTCATGTCATAGAGGTTCATCTTTTAGACTACTATCTAGTTGAATATTCAATACTAATTATTACTATTTGTTGAACAATTAATTTTGCATACTATATGATTTCTTCTTTTAGATTGGTATTTGAATTGATTTTTGCTGCTAACATGTTCAAAATAGTTTCTTAAGGAAATCCATTTAAAATCTTAAATATGCAAAGAAGCTTCATAAAATAGTTGTATCAAAGAGATGTATTTTCCCTTAATTTTAAAAATTTAAAACCCACAGAAAAGTTGAGAGGCTTGTACAGTAAACACATATATCCTTCAGCTACCAATTATTTACATTTTACCACATTTTATACTCTCACTATTTCTCAATCCTTATTTTATTCTTTTTTTGTGTAGAAAAAGCATCTAAGGAAAATTGACTTTTTGCTCCAGGTCATACATTCATTTTCCAAATTCCTCATCTTCAGAGATTGCTACATTGCTCTATGGAATAGCTCTTTAATATTCATGATCACTAATATTGGAGTTTGTAAATATAAATAATCCTCAAAAAAATCCTCAAACAAAAAATAAATAAATGAATAAATAAATGTCCTCAATATAAAGTCTCCTTTTCCCAAAATGATTGTATTTATTAAAAGGCAACATTCTTCCTTAATAGTTTAATGGAATATATATTATTCTACAAAACATAAATATTGCAATCATTTTATTATTATAAAATAAATATATTTGTATTACATACTCTCAGAATCTATTAAAATATATAGCATATTATTATTATATTACCATATATCAAATAATATATATTAGAATAACTATTAGCTTAACTATTAGCTTTGAAGTAAATATCTGCTAAATAAACTGTATAAGTAAATGAATGGAGAGTTAAAATATATTTCTAGCAGTAAATTTTCAATAGTTTTCCCAAGTAGTAATTGTTTATATATATATATTTTTTTTTTTTTTGGTAGAACTACTAATAAAGAAAACCACAATAAAAAGGTAAATATTAGTTATCATTACAATGTGCAAAATACCCTGATATATTTTGATATGAAGCAGGATGACAGGTATCATTAAAAAATCTTGCTTTTGAGGGGCACCTGTGTGTCTAGGTCAGTTAAGGGCCTACTCTTGGTTTTGACTCAGGTCATGTCTCGTGGTTGTGGGATGGAACCTCATGAATGGGCTCTATAGTCAAGCAAGGAGTCTGCTAAATCTTCTCTCCCCCTCCCTCTGTCCCCCTCCCATACCTCCCGCTCATGTGTACTTGTGTACGTGCTCTCTTTCCTCTAAAATAAATGAATAAATCCTAAAAAGATAACAAAATAAAATAAAAATAGAAATAAAAATACTGCTTTGATCCTCAGAAACTTACGATCAAGTGATGGCTTTATATAAGGCAGAACACATGGCCTATGGGAATCCTTGTTAGAAACCAATTCTTTTTCAACTAAAAAATCAACATTCTCTATTTTTTTCTCTTTCTGATTTTCTTATCTCATACATGACATATATTCAAATTTGTAAGCCAAATCTTTTTTATTTAAATTCAATTAATTAACATTGAGTATATTATTAGTTTCAGAGGTAGAGGTCAATGATTCATCAGTCTTATATAGTACCCAGTGCTCGTTACATAACATACCCTCTTTAACGTCCATCACTCAGTTTCCCCATCTCCCCACCCCTTCCCCTCCAGCAACCTTCATTTTGTTTCCTATGATTAAGAGTCTCTTATGGGTTGTCTTCCTCTCTCGTTTTGTTTTATTTTTCCTTCTTCCACTATGATCCTGTTTTGTTTCTTAAATTTCACATATGAGTGAGATCATATGATAATTATCCTTTTCTGATTGGCTTATTTTGCTTAGCATAATACTTCTAGTTCCATTCATATCAAATGGAAAGATTTCAATTTTTTGTTGACTGAGTAGTATTCCTTTGCATATGCATACCACATCTTCTTTATCCATTCATCTGTTAATGGACATCTGGGCTGTCTACACAGTTTGGATATTGTGGACATTACTGCAATAAACATGGCAGTGCATGTGCATCTTTGGATCACTACATTTGTATCTTTGGGGTAATTATCCAGAAGTGCGATTGCTGGATCAAAGGGTATAATTTTCCACTTTTTGAGGAACCTCCATACTGTCTTCCAGAGTTTTATTTTTTTTAAGATTTTATTTATTTATTCATGAGAGACACACAGAGAGAGAGAGGCAGAGATACAGACAGAGCGAGAAGCAGGCCCCATGCAGGGAGCCAGATGCCAGACTCTATCCCGGTTCTCCAGGATCACAGCTTGGGCTGAAGGCAGGTGCTAAACTGCTGAGCATCCAGGGATCCCCATGTCTTCCAGAGTTTTAGGCCAAAATCTTCCTTTCCTCTACCTTCTCTCATTGCATATATCAAATCAATCCCCAAGATCCTCCCAAGAATCAAATCTATCATTTCTTTTCACACCCACTTTACTTGAGTGGGTCATTACATACCCCCAACACTACCACCATAGCCTCTATTCTAGATTGCTGCAATAGCTTCAAAATAGGTCTTCCTAACACCCATGTGGCTCTCCCCAATTTTTTGTTTTTGTTTTTGTTTGTTTTTTACTACAGTTATCTCACTATAAAGTGAATTTTGAACATTTAACTCTTTTACCCCAACTTATGACTTTGTGTCATTTGCCCTCTGGATAACATCCAAACTCCTTAAGATAATGTATAAAATTATCTTCACTTACAGAATTCTTTATTTTAATCTTTCTGCTGCGTATGCCACAACAATTTTCAACCAAACATCAACTATGCTTTGGTCATAATTTTATTCTTCAAAATCATCTCACTTTCTCCCTTTCTTCAGTGTCTTTCCATATGCAACTTATTCTACCTGAAGTACTATTTCAATTGGATTCCTTTACCTGCCCAACCTTTACCTACTTTGAACTTCAGACTAAACTGTCATTTCACCACAAAGCTTTCTGTGACCCTTTGAGATTGGGTCAAATTTAAGATCCCTTTACTTCATCAATTATAGCCCATTTATATTGTTTATTTATGTATAGATAATGACTTTTTCATATTCCCCCTGCCTCCAATTAGACTTAGTTTTAGAAGGACAATAATTGTTCTTATTTTAATGACAACTAGATAGAGTTAGCAAAGTACCTGAAATAAAGTTGCTTAATAAGTAGTGGTTGAGTGAATGAAAAAATGATAATTAAGTACTAAATTGAGGTGTAATTAATGTGATATGGATGGCAAGATTAAGAAAATTCCTTCTATGTGGAAAGAAGAAAGCTTTACAAAAGACTGTATCTGAGCTATACCTCAAGATGACAATAGCTCTTAGAGTTGAGAAAGGAGGGAAATAGAGTCCTGAGATAATGATTTGGTGTCCAAATCATGAACATAAATGACATGTTCAAGTAGTATCAAAGCAGAGCATTCTTAATATTCAAAAACCTTTACAAGTAAGTATATAAAAGCATCATTAATTATTAGCTTGAAGTCAATTATAAGGAATTATCATGATCATGCATATAATTGTGGAAAATTCAGGATCTTTTTATTTATGATCCCTTATTCATAGTTTCTAAAGAAAGACCAAACAAATACGAGTTCAAAGGAAAGTACAACATAAATTCTCTTCTCACTAATAAGCACGGTATATGTTTTACTATGTTGTCACTCTTGAATTTACAGAATAATAATATATAAAGAGCAGTTGAACAACTTACCCCTCTCCCTTTGAAAGGTTCTATACTAGGGGTAACTTTAACTGAAACCCTTCTAAATTTTATCAGAGAAAAAAAAAGACAGTAATGATGAATATGATATGCTCTTTTCATTTTCTTTCCAACAAAATTAGCTTTATCAAGCTCCTTTGATATGCCAAGCATTTTACCAATATTTCCTTATTGCATTTCCTAGCAATACAGTACAGTATATATTATTATCACCATTAGCTTGTTTAGATGATGGAGGTTCAAGGTAAATAAATAGGCAGCAAAGCAAGGACTGAATGGCAACAGTTTTGAAACCAAATTGAAACCATGCTCCCCCTATTACACCATACTGTAACCTAATAAGAACTGACTGCAGATCAAAGTTATTAGGATTTTTGCTGCCATTTAATTAAATGCTCTTGAACAAACTAAAATTTTAAAATTGAGAATAAGGGCACCTGGGTGGCTAAGTTTGTTAAGCATCTGACTCTGGATTTCGGCTTAGATTGTGATCTCAGAGTCCTGGAATTGAGGCCCTCATCTGGCTTCACACCAACTTGAAACCTACTTAAGAGTCTCTCTCTTCCTCTCTTCTGCCCCTCCCTTTCCCACCTTAAAAAACATTAACAAATATATAATAAAATAAAGTGGAAAATATAAATAATAGAAAATTAAAATAAAAGTTAAAATAGGAAGTTTTATCTCAGTCTATTATATGCAAGTTATCTGAGTATTATGGGGCTTCATAATATAAGTTTTCATATTAAAGATTTTCAAAGCCTATCTGCTTCATCTAATTTAATTTTTTAAAGATTTTATTTATTTATTCATAGAGACACAGATCGGGGGGGGCACAGAGAGGGGGCCAGAGGAAAAGGCAGAGGGAGAAGGCGGCTTCATGCAGGGAGCCCGATGTTGGACTGGATCCAGGGTCCCCAGGATCACACCTCAGGCTGCAGGCGGCGCTAAACCGCTGCGCCACAGGGGCTGCCCCTAATTTAATTTTTCAATGAAGGTTATAATTTAATCAACTAAATGTGATTCATCTTCATGTATTTAAAAATATGTACCTTTAAACAAAAAAATCAGAAAACAACTTTTTCCAGATTATATGTATTATTTAATGGGTTAAGAAGTATAATCATGGTCAGTGATTTAATTTACCTATGTGCTCTTCAGAGAAATTACAAAATTAATCCAATAGGCTTAATGACTCAATCTTATTATAAATTGCTTTATAGTATTACAAAAGAAAAAAATATATCCAAAACACGTAAAACCGAATTGGTTCTCAAAATATGAAACATAATAAAATTTCCGTAGAATGAGATGATTTCAATATTTTGCTGAAATGCAATCATAAATTTTTAATTAATGTCAGTTTTCTTATGTTCTCAAAAATCCAGATAATGACAAGAATATGAAGATCATTATTATCAAGTGGCATTTTAAGAAATAATAGTGTGAAAATTCAAGACTACAACAAAATATATATATTTTATAGTATTATTTGGCAGAAAAAATCCCTAGATATGAGGAAAGTCATTTTAAAGGCATTGCTTTTCTAAAGTAGCAAATTTAAGTATTAATTTGGTGTACATATTTTAAGATATATGGATAATGTAATCATTATCTTACTATATACATATAAATTTGGATTATCTTTGAATATTCATGACCTATATATCGTATATAGTCAGTTTAATAAAAGAATAAGAGCTCCATTATGCAATGATTTACATCATTGCTTTAGTAATGACGTATTAATTTATGGCATTAGTTAAATAGCACTTATATTCTAGAATTCTAGACTTCAAATGACCTTAAATTGTTCTCACTTAATCTAGATATTGTTTATTTAAAGGTAATGAATTTTTAAATAGCCTAACAGAGTAGAATTAGGCATTTTATTAAATAAAATGTCAAGAAATTCATCAAGATATAAAATCTTGTATATGTTATATAATGTGTGCCATTTTCTATATAAGTAAGAAGAATTTTGCCATTCTTTCTTCTGTACTCCACCAGAAGCATAGAGAAATGATTGCTTTACCTTTGTGCACCTGTTGAAATGAACAGTAATGTGCAGAAATGAGGAAAAAAGTCATTCTGACTTTTAGCCATGCAATTTGTCACTGGGCATATTTGGAAATTATACCAAAAGTTTTTTTTTTCTTATGCACTGATAATTATTTCAATTTTCCTCAAAAACCGAAAACAAATTTATAAAAAGACAAAAAATGTTTTGATAATCCCTAAAGTAGAAGAAATACCATATAACTCTAGGCATTACAGAAACCTGAGATTATCCAATCGGGAACTAAAAAAAAGATTGGAATACATTCTTGTTTGAAACAGCAATTCCTCTTGAACTTTAAAATGTCCTGGTGGGTTAATAACTACCCTAAATCCTTTTGAATATGTTAGTTTGAAAATTATTAAAATAACTATCAACCCGATTGATTTCCACAATATGCTACTATTATCCTTTTTAACCCCTTTGTTCATAGGACCAGCTTATAAAGGACTTCCTGGCAGGGATTATGTTTTAGTAATCCCTGTGGCCCCATATTTAACAAACTGTCATGTAGATGGTAAATTTTTGAAACATGCACTGAATTGAATTTCCTTTTTTTTTTTCTTTCATTCATGGACTATTTCATTATGTCTGCCTAAACTAGCAAGAGATTGCCATTATATTCATCTGTTAGGAGTGTTTTATTATTATACTTTTTCACTTTTCTGCATTGTTGTTTCTTTTTCTATTTTTTTAATAACTGAGCTTATTTGTTTTACTTTTTAATTTTTTTAAAAAGATTTAATTTATTTATTCATGAGAGACACAGAGAGAGAGGCCCAGACACAGGCAGAGGGAGAAGCAGGATCCATGCAGGGAGCCTGACATGGGACTGGATCCCGGGTCTCCAGGATCACACCCTGGACTGAGGGTAGCGCTAAACCGCTGAGCCACTGAGGCTGCCCAAGCTTATTTGTTTTAAATCATGTTGTATAAGTTAAGATTGTATAAGTTAAGATTATCCTGAGAAGTAAATTTTTCCAGCGATTTAACTCTGCTAAACCTATATTCCAGAGGGTCTTTCTCATTATTTATTTTAGCTGATCAGGCAATACAGTGCCTGTGAATTACAGCTTTAAGTGTTTTCCATCTTAATGAGGGTCAGTATTCCTCTGAGGAGTATATACTGCAGAGGGAACTAATCTCCTGCTTGATCCTGTCAATACAATCTTGTCCTACCAATAAAGAAGAAGTTAAATGCTACTACCTAATGGTAGAGCTGATTAGAAAAAATGAAGACAAAATGAGTTCCAGTCCTTAATTCTGTCCAGCATATAGGGGATATCATTCTTAAAAGTCCAAAGTTCAAGAGTCGCTTGGGTTATCTTTATATTTTAAACATAAAATATCTTGGTGTTCCAACATAAGTGATTATCTACCAAAATATTTTGGTAAGATTCAGATTGTACTTAATTTTAATTCATAAGGAAAGTAGAAAGTAAAGAATAAAGTTCAGATGCAAGATATTTAGAATAGCATATTTAGATTGCAAAATCTAATTTTAAAGTTAAGTATGAGAAATGCTTCTGAAAATGTATTATAATCAGTATCTTTGATTACCAAAACAGCAAAACAGAAGACAGTTTAAAGATATTTTTTTTCCAAAAAAGACATACAGATGGCCAACATATACATGAAAAGATGTTCAACATCACTAATCATCAGGGAAATGAAAATCAAACCCACAATTAGATAGTACCTCATATTTGTCAGAATAGCTAGACTCAAGAAGATAAGAAATAACAAGTGATGGCTAGAAAATGGAAAAAAAGGAACTCTTGCACTGTTGATGAGAATGCAAATTGGTGCAGTCATTGTGGAAAACAGTATGGAAACTCCACAAAAGTTTAAAAATAGAAATACCATATGGTCCAGTAATTCCACTACAGAGTATTTACCCAAAGAAAATAAGAGCACTCATTTGAAAATATATATGCATCCTATGTCTATTGCAACATTATTTTTAAAAAATATTTTATTTATTTATTTGAGAGAGAGATAACATAGGAGAAGGGGGTGGCAGTGGAAGAGGGAGAAGCAGACTCCCGCCTGAGCAAGGAGGCCAATGGGGGGCTTGATCCAAGACCCTGGGGTTATGACCTGAGCCAAAGGCAAATGCTTAAGTAACAGAGCTACCCAGGAGCCCCTACTGCAGCATTATTTACAATAACCAGATATGCGAGCAAGCCAAGTGCCCATCAGTAGATGAATGGATAAAGAAAACAATGGACTATTACAGAGTCATAAAAAGAACAATATCTTCCCATTTATGGCAATGTGGATGGACCTAGAGGATATTATGCTGAATGAAAGAAGTCAGACTGAGAAAGACAAATATCATAGTATTTCACTTATATGCAGAACCTTAAAAAGGTTTCAAACAAAAGGGCAGAAACACTTCCACAAATACAGAAAACTGATAATTGAGGTGGGAGTGGGCAATGGGTGAAACAGAGGAGATATAGGCTTCAGACTATGGAATGAATAAGTCTCAGGAATGAAGAGAACAGCATAGGGGATATAGTCGATGGTAAAATAAATAAATAATTTGAAAATAAAGAACAAATAATCTACATCTACATACAGTACTGGAATGAAAATAATGGTTACAGACATCTGTATTTAATATGGTCACTATAGCTAGGAATAAGATTCTGCTTTTTCTGGTATAGTCTGATAATAAAAGCATCCTGGTTTGTAGGAGAAAAAAACAATTCTTGTCAGTAAAAGAATTTTGTCACATACATGCAAATTTAAAGAGAATTTGAGGAAATAATTTTTTAAAAAGGACAACATGCAAGTACTAGGCAAATAAAAAGACAATAAACATTTGGCACCTTCCTTTATGGATAATGACTTCAGTCACAATTTTGCAAAGTTTTAGAAATGCTTTAAATTTTTTTTTTCTTGGGGACTCCCAGGTGGCTCAGCGGTTTAGCACCTGCCTTCATTCAGCACAGGGCGTGATCCTGGAGTCGTGGGATCAGGTCCCACATCGGGCTCCCTGCATGGAGCCTGCTTCTCCCTCTGCACCTCTCTCTATATATCTCTCATGAATAAATAAAAAAAATCTTTAAAGAAAAAAAATTTCTTAATAATGATCCTGGGTGAAAGCTAAAACTATAATACTAACTTATTCAGTAAAGTCATTTATACTGATGTAAAGACTAATATATTTTAAGAATTAGACATAATGCTGGGCTGAAGTGTAGAAATGCCTGAGTTTGGAACCAAATGGACAATAAATCTCTTGTTCTATATAGGACCAAAACTTACCTTGGAGTTTACTAGGACTACAAGGTGAAAAGGGCTATTTAATTAGAAGTTATTATATGGGGAAATACAAATAGGAGTGTACTTTCTAAAGTCACAGATAAAGTCCAGTAAAACTATTAAAGTTTTTTTTTTTTTTTTTTAAGGTCCTGATTGTTAGGCTACAGGAATTTTTTTTTTTAATTTCAAAATAATAATCTCCAGGTATTTTCATTCATTTGTAAGGAAATAAAAGTGTTCAAATGTTCTTAACCTAGGAGTGTATGGTTATAAATATTGTCAGCAGACTCCTAAACTTGTCTTCTAATCTTGATTAGAAGGTATCATTAAATTCACAGGCTAATCCTTGTAATTATTTGATAGTTCCTATGATAATGTAATAATCACTGCAATTCCAGTACAAGCAACACGAGGCAGGGGTTTTTATCTGTTTTATTCACTAATGCATCTATAGCACTAACAAAATAATCAGGCACAGACAAGGCCCTAATAATAAGATAATTACATTTGTAAATTATTTTAATGTTAACCTTTTTTGTTGTTGTTCCTTTTAATTACTAAAAACAAAATATATAACCCATTGGAAATGTTTCCATTAAAAATAAACTAGCATTTAAGGGCAGCCCGGTGGCTCAGTGGTTTAGCACCGCCTTCAGCCCAGGGCCTGATCCTGGAGACCCGAGATCAAGTCCCATGTCGGGCTCCTTGCATGGAGCCTACTTCTTCCTCCGCCTGTGTCTCTGCCTCTCTCTCTCTCTCTCTCTCTGTCTCTCATGAATAAATAAAATCTTTTAAAAAATAAAAATAAAAAAACAAACTAACATTTAAAACACAACAAAAATAAATAAATCATGATAAAATGTCAACTAAGTCATTACCCTGAAAATTTTTATGGTTTTATTTGCACAACTGTCCTGGTTCCTACATTCCTCATTAATAAATATCCTCTAAAACTCTGGATAGAAAATTAATTCTTTATTTGACCTATCTGTATGCTGAGGAATATGACAGCCTTTTTCTCTCAAAGAGAATTATATTTGTAGTATCAAAATAATTGGACATGTGTGAAAATAAAATCAGTGGCCAAGCGTTAAATTTGCCTTGATGGATTAATTAAAACAAAATGTACTACAAACAGCAAAATACTATAAGCCTCTTATGCACAATTGTTATATCTTTTCATTGTTATATTGCCAAGGTTTACCCCAGTGCACACCACTGATTATACATACATTCAATAAATACTTTTTAAAAAGAACCAAAGGTAACAACAAAAAGAGGTGATTTACAATAAGCAAACCAATTCAGCATCAAATAGTTAAATTCTTATCTACTGTTCTCCAGTGCCCTCTGAACCATATCTAAGAAAGCATGTCACAACTCTCCATTTTCTAATGGAAGAATGCACATCTTACCCATTTGCCAAAGATGCAGGGATGGACAATGTTTTCACATGGTAGGTAGCCTTGTATTGCCTGATATTGGTAATATATTCTAGCTAACCTAAGCTCTTCTCTAACAATATTTTATTTTTCCCCAACATACAATTTTGAAAACATCTAATATTCTCAAGGACCATTCTTGTCATTATATTACTTTAACTTTCAAAATAGCTCAAATTGTCTTCAAACTTAGAAAGTTATAATGAATTTAAGATACTAAATTTCAAAAGAAAAGCAAAGTAAGGGGAGCCTGGGTGGCTCGGTTAGTTGGATGTCTGACTTCTGATATTGACTCAGGTTGTGATATGCGGGGGATCTTGAGATGGAGCCCCATGTCAGGCTCTGTGCTGAGTGGGGAACCTGCTTCAGAATCCCTCTCTCCCTCTCTCTCTACATCTTCCTCTGTTCATGCTCTCTCTCTGTCTCTCTAAAATAAATAAACAAATCTTTAAATATAAATAAATCTACATGAAAAATAATTTAGCTTCTTGAAGAGAGTTTTTATATTTTAAAAAAGCCAGATTTTAAAGGATATTATAAGCAAGCATACATGAGACATCACTATGTCTCACATATAGACACTATTGAGTGTTAGCTAGACCCAGCATATCACGTACACACTATCAGTAATTTTTAAAATCATGTTGTTTGAACTTGTCAGGAATTGCCTTCTAAATAATAATCATATGAATCAATGTTATGGGAATTACCCAAGACCAAAATTTGGTAA
Organism: Canis lupus familiaris; assembly: GCF_011100685.1. NCBI lineage: Eukaryota > Metazoa > Chordata > Mammalia > Carnivora > Canidae > Canis > Canis lupus. Next base: position 8,819,578 of record NC_049259.1, on the reverse strand, counting down.
TAAATAAATGTTAATGAACAGTTAATAGTTGTCTAGTTTCAAATCCCGAGTAAATACATGGTCATCTTCAGTTTAGACCTCTACAGATCTGTATCTAAAATAGGGTAAAGCATGGTAAGTTTTTATCACTTTTCTGACAAAAGAATACTGTAGAGCTGGATAAAACTCTTGTTTACCTCGCTGACTCAATGTTATTGATGAGAAAGAAATATTTTTAATAGTTAATCACGGCTATTTATATGAAGGTGCTGATTCTTACCCTAAATCAGAATTGATCTTCTTAAATAGTAGTTGTCAAGGATAGGCCTAAAAAGTAATAATGACATGAGTGATCTTTCATATTCATCCTGACCTATCTTTGTAAAATATCTGCATTTCATGGATGGATGACAGATACAAATGAAAACCTGCCAGAGTTCCGAGAGGAAACGTGGATGCCTGGTTACTTTTCCCATGGTTTTGTCACTATTCAAAAATAGACAAAATATAAAGATAGCTATACATTTAAAATGTCAAGGGGCCCCTGGGTGGCTCAGTCAGTTGATTGCCATACTCTTGATTTTGCTCAGGTCATGATCTCAGAGTGGTAGGATCAAGCCCTGTGAGGGGCTCTGCAACCAGCAAGGCATCTGCTTGGCATTTTCTCTCTCCTTTTTTAAAACAATAATGATAATGATAATAATAATAATAATAGTAATAATAAAGTAAAAAAATAAAGTGTCAATAATCTGTCTTTGATCTAAAAGTTCTCAAATAAGGAGTGATATATTACAAAAATCTGTGTGTTGGGGGAAAAGAGGCTTATAAATCCATAAGCTACATCTCCACTCAAAGGGGAGAAAGATGCTTAAAACAAGTATGTTAATCAAAAAAGAAGTTTTAAATTTAATTTTACAAGATATGTGGAGTGCCCCTTAAGAAATTGCTCAGGAGTCCCTTTTCCTTAGCTGTAAATTTTAAGTTTCAATTCACTTCTCTTAAGTCACAATGTAAAAATGATAATGTTTTGGGGTAATTGTTGAAACTTCCTAAGTATGAAAGAGTACATCTTACAAATTGGAAAACACATATCCTATAATAATTGCTTTTTTCAAGAAAATTTTTGAATTAAAATTAACAAGTTTTTTTAAAAACTCCATTTGGAGTGAAATTAGTAAAAAGGAACAACAACAAAAATACTTTCTAGTTGTTACTGTTATTGATTGGTAGTTGCAGATTCTTTTTATTCTATTTTGGAAACTTTTAGTCTGCCACATTATTCCATAGGATAATCTCCCAAGCACTGCTTACCACATTTAAAAAATGTACTTCACTTTGTATATTAGTGACAGGTCTGAATGAATAATCAAGATTTCAATTACTGTAAACTTGAGTCACTCAATGTAAATGTTTTGTGTAAGCTACGCTTAGTCTATTTATTAATCTTTGGTATTTTATAAGAAAGTGTTGAGAAAAGCATGAGTTAATTACCTATCACTCTTTACAACTTTGTTGCAATATTTATTTCACCACTAATGATTTTCTTCTAAATATTTAAATTGTGTTTATTATTATTTAACAGGTGTTGACTTCTGAAAAATACTGTTCTATCATCTATGTACATATAAAGGGCTGATTTTTCAAACCATCTGAAATGTTACCATACTAAAGACATGAAAGACACTTAAATGTATTGTCTACTGTAGGACTTCCTGATTGAATTAGTTTTGTTCTATATTTACTTTACAACAGAAGAAGCTTCTGCACACAGCATTAAATTCCATATCTGAAGCAGTTAAGAAAACCTTGTTTCTTAAAAGGATATGCCTATCAAAGATATTATAGGTTACAAAGAACACATTATACATAACATATGTGATTCTGTAATATGATACTTGATTGAACCTATGCTTCAATTTTTAAATTTATATGCTGGTTTAATTTAATCATTTTCCCAAACTTTTGCATTTGTGGACATCATCTGGAATGTTTTAAAGAAAATGTTTTCCAGTTGTGAGGATGAGTGTTTAATGAATCTGTAAAGTAGCACTGTGCTTATATTCTGGCCACTATTTGACACTGGAAATCTAAAATGCATGCCTACTCAGTTCTGCTCTTCCCAAGGCAAAATTGTTTTTTAATAGTACAATATTCTAGAGATAGCTTTTAAAATTAACAAAATGCAAGACTCCAGAAAAGTTAATAAAAAACAGCTCAATCCTGATGAGGTTGGCTGATATTCACAGAAATCAGGAAGACTATCTATAAGTATTCTTTCACAATAATTCTATAATGGAATTTAAATGAAACACACCATTATGAGACAATAATTCTTATATAGCAGAGAGCTACAATACATTTGAATGTAATGTTCACATATTTATTAATTTAATCAATAAATGAGTATTTTATAAATCTAATTTGCTGGAACTATAACATGGTAACTTCTTTATTAGCTGTTAAAGGAAATTTGTTATGCTTTGGGTGCTTTCAAAGACATATACATCTGAGTAAATTAGGTATAAGCATTAAAACAAACACTCCTAAAATATTAATTATAAATAAAAATAGGTCACACTGAGGATAAACACCAATTTAACTGTAAATTTAAGAACAAATAAATATTGTGAGAAATTGTAAATTGTGTTTAAGAGACAACAAGGAATATGGAAAATTAAGAATCTATAAGACTTTTTAATTTTTTAGGACGCATGTCATCTTTCCACACCTGAACTTATTCTTTCTTGGTTAAAAATAAACATTTTAAAAATCAACACATCTGTTTGTTTCATGATAACTACCTAGGAATCCGGTCAACTCATTAAAAATATGTTAAGTTTATCTATCAATATTAGGGGAAAAGAAATTGGTTAGAGATTTGTAATTGGGTTTATTTCAATTATAGAGCATCAACTAGTTATTCATGATTTGTTATTTCGAATACAAAATTGAGAAATAGCCCAGAACTGTATGCATGAATACTTTATTTCATATATTAAGTACCGAAGAGTGGATTCATAGTTTATGAAATCATTATCTATGAAGACTTATCAAATATGTTCCGAAATGATAGTAATGAAAGCTTTAAAATGGTATTGATAAGGATATTTGATGATCAGTAAAAAATGGTTTGAGTGGCCATTTGATGTCACTTAAAAAAAAATAAAAAGAAAGACAGGGAAGGAAGAAAAAAAGAAATTAAGAATAACTTCCAGATATATTTTCAGTAGAAATGTCATTAGTGTTCATGATAGAATTTATTTTAGAGAATCCTTTTTTTCTACACTAGAATAAACGTTATTATCCTATCCCCTTCTTTTAACAATCCATTAGCAATCAATAATATTCAAACAAATTATTTTTCTTTTGTTTTGCTTTAGAACTTACAAATTGTAGATATTAACATCACAAAACCACATAGCCTTGAATGGAGTAACTGCTCAGTTACATTCCTAAATGCCTAGATGAAAATATCCAAGTAGTTGCTAAATTAAAACACCAACAAAGCCGGATGTTTCCTAATTAATTCTGGTAAACTTAATATTAGTTTATAAATGATGTTTGAAATTAAAACTGGTATTTTTTTAGTTTCTCCATTTTTTGAAGTTGCTACACGGGAATATTTTTATCTTGTTTCAATTAAACTGACAGGAATCATCAGGTTAATAATATAAATGTGCTAAGAAACCATACTTTCCTTTCACTAAATGACCCTGAAAAGTTAATCAAGAATAACTCTTTTTGTTAATGTGGCTTGTGTCAGAAGTACATTAAAGCCAAAGTAAACATAATGTAATTAAAAACTAATGTGCCTCAAAGAATGTATTCTTGAACTTTTGTTTTTTTAGGTACACAATATCAAAACAAAAAGAAAATATGATTTATACTCATTAGACACCATGGCACCATAAACCAAAAATATTTGATACTAATATTTTTTTTAAAAAGTTGTCAACATCCTTACTTTTTCATGGAAAGAGAACTTTATCAAAAACAAAGCAAAAAAAAAAGTAAATGTATTTTTCAAAATACATTTTGTCTTCATTGCATGTTTGTCTGTTTAAAGCATCATCTCTTATTATCTATGACAACACTATTAAGCAGAATTATTTTCCCCACGTGAGAGTTAAGGAAAATAAATGAAGAGTGGTCAAGAAATTTCAATAGGATTGTATTTAGGAGATAGAACTAGAAGTGACATTGAGGAAGGAATCCTAAACCCATCTTACTCTATGTTTCACGATAGCCCACTACTGGGGATAAAGAGAAAAATGTTAAGAATCTTAGAAGTCTATCTCATTAGTCATAAGTCATAATCATATTACCAAATAGCTTTTGTGATATTTTTTCATGAAAGATAAATTTGTGCTCAACATGCCACAGATTGGTGTTATGTTCCTGTTTGTATCTGAACTTCAAACTCGTACTCAATTTTCTAGATTACAAAAATTGTAGACACTTATTCAAGTCTGTAACTGCTCATTTTAGAGGTAATATGAAAAAAAGTCAAAATAACAGGGAATATAGGGAATAAAGCATAGGTTGATAACAAGGTATCAAAGTTTTGAAGTCCTACCAGTTAAGTTCTTTGCACTTGTAGAGAAACACACAGAGGCACTATTCTGAAAAGACATTCCATTTTTATTTAAAGAACATACAAATCTAGTAGTAAGGTTAATTTTATATATGCATGTGTATATATAGTATACACACACACACACACACACTCACTAACACACTTTAAGAATCCGAAAGGTTTCTTCCTACTTAGGTTTGATTTACTTAATTATGATATATCAATCATTTTGCATGAAGAAAATCAAGATGTACTGTATTTTATTTAAAAAATTTACATTTCCATTATAATGTTGAGTTTAGGAAAATATTTCATGAGAGGCTAGAATTACATATTATCTGATTAAATGATAAATGAAATCAATCATATATGCATCGTGTCTATTTCATTTGGAAAACATTACTAAAGCAATGTAGATTAAATAAATACTTTCTCCACCCAACTAAAAGTGGGTGAGCGTGCACACACACACACACACAAACACACACACATAAAATGAGCATGTTCACTACAATAACATTCCAGAAGGTAAGATGCAAAAGAATTGAGGAATTGACACTCATTGACAAATTACTTTCTCCAGTGGAGTAAAAACTACCTCTTGCCTCAAACTCCTTTTAAGAAAAGCACTGTAACTTCACGATTTTATGACCCAAAGTTTCAATTATCTTTCTTATATCTTCAAGATGTTATCAGTGAGCCTTACAAGCAGAAAAATTATTGATCAGGGATCCACATCAATAAATGTAAGTACTAAAAATATTTCCCAGAGAAAATCGTAAAGAATACAATTTCTTAGAGAAGAGAAAGTGTTAGAAATAAATGAAAATGTTTTAGGATCATGTTTTATTAAATTTTTGCTTCATTACATGGGGACTCCAGACTCCTTCAATATGTAGGCAAAACATAACAAAACATTATCAATAATAATAATAATAATAATAATAATAAAACTTCACATACTCACGATGTGTGTTGTCATTTTAATTGAGTTTTTTGTTTAACAGAAGAAATCTATTGGCTGGTACTATCATACATCTACAAAATTTAGAATTTAAAATAGCTTTAATTATGAGAGATTTACTTTAATTTTCTAAATTTATTTTTTCAGTTTCCAACTGGTTTTCCAAGCCCAAAGATTTCTCTACTGGGGTCCTACATAACGTTGCCTTAGGGCAAGCTCTTTTCTTATCCTTTTTGAAAACCCAACCAACCCCCACCTCAAGAATTTTTTTTTTTTTGAAATTGGAAAATAATATGGCTATAACCCACTCAGCATTTTTCCCAAGTAGTCAGAATTAAATTTCTAGTTCAAAATGCCTTTTATAGTTCTCCAATTGTTCTTATATTAAGGTCTGTGACCTTAAGAAGAAGCACTATTTCAAGGCATTCCTCCAACTACTATTTTACATACTTCATTAGGGTTATGCATCCTTTCCTCCAACTCCGGACCCTCCCCATTTCCTCCTCTCACCTCTACCCAGTTTATGATTTTTGTAACATTGTTAAATCATTCAAATGAATGCAAGTTAAACGTTTAAATGGATTTAAAGGTTTCACAAACGTGAATACTAAGAAGTTATGCATCCTAGCAGAACCATCTGAAAAGACACATATCCCATCGCTTGAAGCAGGGAAAAATTACCACGAAATGGGTCAAATACAGGTTATATGACTGTCAATAAAATATAGACATTCAATCCTTACCTGCTTAACTGCATGATGACAAACAAATCTAAACAGCATGCACAAAAGTCTCAAAATTCTGAATCATCTGTCTTCGAAGCTGCTGAGTTTAATACCCTGATGCTTTCTTCTTTGCTTCCATACATTTGACTGGCTAGAATATTTGTAAGCAATAGTAGGGTTATTCTGCAACCCCTGTCACCTCCTCCTCTCTTCAAGCCACTGGTGTGCATCTCACACAGCTCCAAGCAGGCATCTCATCTTCGGAGGGAGAGCCTCCCCAGCGTTTCCCGTACACATTCCCATTAGAAAGAGGTCCCTGCTCTAAAGGGCTGGTCACGTTCTCGACCTGGTGCAGAGTAAAACACTCTCGGGTTCAACTCCTGGGGACTAGGAGCACAGCCCTCAGAGACACCAACTCTCTGCCGCTGCCTGGCTGCAGAACCAGCAGAAATCAGCGGCCAAGAAGCACCACCCCCTCTCGGGTGGACTCTGAGGGGAGCGCTCCCAGTCCCAGATCCTCCTACTTCCCACCCCACCTCCAGAAAAAAAAAAAAAAGGGAAAACGGAAAAATGAAAAGCCCAACTTGCAAGTGGGTCTCATAGAAGCCACACGGCTCCCAACCTCATTCTTTAAGCTTTAACTTCAACCTGACAGTCTCAGCTCCAGCTCCAAGTTGAAATCCAACTCTCGCCCCCCCCCAAGGCCCCCCCCCCCAGATTCCCGCGAGTCACTGAAGGCAGACAGGGAGCCACGGTCAGTAATACTTGAACCCAGAGCCTGAGCAGTCCCTTAGCAGGTGTGAGCCCAACTAAGCAGGGGCGGCGGGAGGGGGGGCTGGGGGGGGGGGCATGAAGAGGGCGATTATGGCTTTTTATATAAAGCGGGCATGCTGAAAAGCCCTCATGCATTCGTCTGAGGTGCAGCTCATTAAAAAGAATAAATAAATAAATAAATAAATAAATAAATAAATAAATAAATAAATAGATGCAAATATGCAAAAGGGCGTTGATAAGACTCTAGAGCTCCCAAGCCCGTCCTCTCGGACAGAATGAGGGGTTTTGCTCAAGTTTGGCCTGAGGCAGGCTGGAAATGGTGCGTCGGGCACGGCTGCACCCCCAGCCCAGCCCAGCCCCCCAGCCCCGCGCGCCCCGCGCTCCCGGGGCTGCCGCTGCCCGCACCGAGCGGCGGGCGCTGCAGGGGCCGAGCGCGGGGCGGGCAGGGAGCGGGCAGGGAGCGGGCAGGGAGCTGGCGGGGAGCAGGCGGGGAGCGGGCGGGGAGCGGGACAGGCCCCCCCAGGCCGCCCCCGCCCCGCCCCGCCCCGCACCCAGCCCGCGGCCCCGCTGCAACCCCGCACCTCGCGGGCCGCGCTCCGGGCGCCCAGGTGGCTTAGGCGTTGCCGGGAGCTGCGGAGAAACCCCCAGGCACAGTCGCCTGTTGCTGGCCCTCAGCTTGCAGCGTCCTTGGCGGCGGAGCTCTCAGACGTAAATGTCCCCCTGCCACCAGCTGGAGTTTCAGGCTAGAATACAGCAAAACGCACTTACCTAAGCACCGTGCGTCTGTGCTTTGCTGGAGTAGACTGGGTCCAGAGGAGAAGACCCGACTGCACTGAAAGTTGCGGGTTTTTTTTTTTTTTTGCTCTTGCTTTTGGGGTTTTATCTCCCCCACCCCCTCCTTCCCCCCTTGCGCAACAGCAGCAGTCCTCCAAAGAGGGTGTTTGAATTGAATTCTGCTAAGCCCTCGCTCCTGCAACTAAAGTCACGGCGGCTGATGGCACTTGTCAGCCAGGACGACCAGACGAGGAAGGAGACCAGGTAGAAAGTAGTGGCGGGCGAGGGGCGCCCAGCGGTGCGCACCGCAGGCTCAGCCCCGTTCCCCCGGGCTGGGGGTGGGAGCCGAGGGGGGAAGCCCTTGCATCCTGAGCCGGGGGTGGGGTGGCGCTGCAGCTGGAGTACTTTCATGTCTGGAAGCTAAAAGGGCTTTTGAATTTTAAAAAGCATTGCTTGGGTCTTCACGTCAGCCCATCAGTAAGCACAGGGATAGTTCTTTCCCAGAAATTTAGAAAGAGAGAGCAGGAAAGGAAAAAAGGAAAAAAAAAAAAAATGAAGGAAGAAAAGACTGAAGAAAGAAAGAAAGAAAAAAAGAAAGAAAGAGCTTTAAACAATAGGTCTCACCTCCATCCATCCCAATAAAGAGAAATGTTGTAGAAACCAGGAACTTGTGCTGATGGGGGCTGGGCGGGGGGGGGGGGGGGCGGGTGTCACAGAGAAAAACCTGAGTATGCATTAGAGATTACACTACACGCAGGCTTGACATTTAATTTATACCGTGTCCTTGTCCATATGTGAAGTAAAAGCTAAGATTTAAATGTTCCTCAACATACCTACAGTTAAAGGGGAAGTGATGATCATAACTGTCAGTGAAGCCCATAAAAATGTTCATAAAAGCAAAAAAAAAAAAAAAAAAACCACTGAGTTATTAACATACTCATTAAGTAAGAATTGAGTCTGGGGGTCGAACAAGTGTGAAGAGTGAGGCAATTACATTTTTGCATATAAAGTCTGTCCCTGATTTTCAGTTTATTAGAACCAAGATCATCAGTGCTTTTTTCGGATAGCTCTCCGCCTCTGAAATGAGCACTCTGTGTCCAATTAGCTGCTCACCAACTAAATTCACAAAATCAGAAATGTACTAAATAAGATGCCTGGATTGAAACACAATGCCCAAAATAACGTGTTCGTGTGTGATTTGGGATGTTGTAAGAAAAAAATGGTGCACTTAAAACTCCCACTCTTCTTCTTCCCATAGAGTGGTTTTTAGTGCTTACCGTCCTGCTAAATCCATTAAAAATACACTTTACAAAAGTCCTCCTTCAGTCATGTAATTGCTTGCAATGAACAAATGCTGACCTGAACAACCTTCTGAAGATCAGGGACTAGTGAACTTTCTCAGACCCTGAAATTGTCAGAAGGTTTCTTTTAAGCTCACTCTTAGATAAACATATAAAATTTGACCTTTCAAATAGCACAAGAATGTGTGCCAAGAAGCATTAATGGGGGGGGGGGGGGATGGTTAATGTTTCCTATAACCTGTAATATAAATGAGGATAGACATAAATAATGTAAAAGGTGATGGGCTAATTCATTACATGGGCTATATCTTAGTAGCACGATTGCAACTAATATACTAATTAATGAACAGTCACACAGATCTTCGATGTCTGAAAGTAACAAAAATATCCTTAAAAATGAGATATCGCTCAAACACACAAAGCTTATTAAAAATGACACTAGCAATAAGTTTGCAATATAATATAAGGAGAAAAACTTACCAGAGGACATTTCAGGAAGCAAGATGACCGTGAGAAAAATATATCCAGGATTCAAACAGATATTCCATGATCTTCCAAATCAAGGTAGTGATGAGCTGCAGGGTGGTGGAACTTTGAAAAAAATCAGCAGTTCCTGGTGGCGTGTAACCAACTAAAAAGCAGCTACACAGAAAGCCACGAACCCCCCCACCCCCACCCAAGGAAAAGAAACAAAATGTGAAAAGAGGTGCCTTTTATTGGGGAGGGTGGGACGAGGGGGGGCTTATTTGTAATGATCCTTAGGCAGACAAAGTGAACATTTACTGACTGTCCATGCCCATACAGTGGGAGAAAATAGAAGCCGTGTGACCCCAGAGAACAGGAGGTGAAATACAGATAAATCTGCAAAGAGAAGTAAAAGGATGTGTTGAAGACAAGAGATAAAGAGAGAACTAGTGAGCGAGGCTGTAGTCATCGTGATAGATACAGCAGCAGGAATGATTTAGGCTGCTGGGAAGGATCCAATGAGAATTCAAGAGGGCACTGCTTCGGAAATCCTGCTCCCTTCTCCCCACTCGCAGTTCAAGAGTCACCTGCGTTGAGAACATTCTGATTAGGATTAATAGTATTCCATCAGTGCATTTCACTAGGATTTCCCTTGAACTCTCACTCGCAGCAACTGAGGGAGGCGCAGTAAGGAAGCCCATACGACCCCCCGCCCCCCGACACACACACCCCACCACCCCCAAATAAGCCACTGTGGTCACTTTAGGATGAGCAGACCAGCAGCGATTTGCACTGGGGGTGGAGACCGGAGGGCCGAAGAGGGGCCGAGGCCGCGTCGCCGGGCGCTTTCGGGGGCGCAGCGCGGAGGCTTAGGCTGGGGGGCCCGGCGCCCGCCCGGGTGATGGGCTGCGGCGGCGGCAGGAGCCTCCCGGAGCCCGGCTTCCCGCAGAATTCTGCAGCCCGCGCCTCGAGGCCATCACTTCCCCCCCGAGAGCTCAGCTCCCAACGCCTTGCTTTAGAAGCTGGAGCTCTGGGGGACCTGGGGACCGTCCCCGGGGGAGCGGCGGCCGCGTCCCCCCGCGCTCCTGCACGGTCACCCGGGGAGAGAACCAGAAAAGGCTTTGCTGCCGAATGCATTCCCTTGTCGTGTTCGTGTCCCGACACGGCACACGCGATCGCCTGATGGATCGGGTAAGATGAGCTTTATTCCTTCTCCTGTTTCCCCTCCACGGTCCCATCCCGTCTCCCAAGCCCAAACCCGAAACCCTAATCCCCGGGTCTCCCTCTCCCTCTCCACCCCTCTCCCCCCACCCCCCCTTCTCATTCAATTGGAGAACTTCCCTTTCCTCTTTGAAATCGACTTCCCCCAGGGAACTGCCTGTGCGACCGAGGGGCTGGTAATTCTCTTTTTAGATGATTTATATTTTGGCAGTGGAATGATTCCCCCCTCGCCACCCTCGGGACCCTCCTTAGGGGGGACCCCCCCCTCCCCGTGGGTTCACCCTCCGAGCTCGGATCTGGATGAAGAGCGCTGTGGGAGTCTTTTGCCCTCTGCTCTCTCTTCCTCCGGACCCTGAAGCTGGAGCATTCTCCGCCTCCCTCTCTCTCTCTCTCTCTCTTTTTACAAATAGGAGGGAAAGGCAGAGTGGAAATTGATTTCTTGCAGAGACTGAGGCGCCGAATGATGGAATAAACATTTGCCCTGGATAAAAATGTTCTTGGTAAGTAATCTTATTTTCTACGGTTTTAAAGGAAACACATTGCTTCGCATCGCCCCATCCCCCACTCCATTCATTTATTTGCTCTCTGTATGTAAATCACGAGCTGGGTCAGTGGAAATTTTCTTTTCCTCTTTCCTGGGAGAATAGCAGCATGTAAGGGTGAATTTGAACTAGGGGGCTTTTAAGAAGAAAATATGAAGGCTTTAAGGCTCTTCATTTCTTACATTCAAAACCTACACACAGGTAAAGCTGATTCCTGCTTGCATGCTGGAAGAGTATTTAAATACCTCCTTTATTTCCTAGTGTCTTTTCTTTCTCTCTGAAAATAGAATGACTTCGGGTAGTAGCCCCATGTCCAAGGTTTTCATATACCTTGGTCATGTTCTAAAATTCCATTGCAGAGATGAGACTGTGTATTAAGCTAAAGCTTAATGAGTAAGCTTTAAACTAAAGGCAAGTTAGAGCCATGGTACCCCTTACCGATGTGTACATCTTTGTCCCAATTCTTGTACCAGATACAAATTATCAGCTTCCAAGATAGCCATTTGCATGTTGTGGTGAGACCTATAAATTCAGAAAGCCCTCTGGTTTTCATGAGTCTATAGCACCCCCAGCCTGCATTTGCTTATTATGTGACGAGTGTAAAAGTGGGAGGAAGCCAAACAGCCCTGGATTGTGCTTACATCATATGTCACTAAGTGTACAGAATAATACATCTTGCAAATTGTGTGAAATTGGTTTATTAAGCGTCAGCTGACCGTTTTGGATACAAAGAACTAAAGGAGACTTGCTTGAAGAGACATCATTGCAATTTTGAGTCATAGAATATATTTTATGGGTGTAATATCTGTATTATTTTTTCCTCCATTGTTGTTATACCTTATACTGTACACCCCTTATGCCCAACTTTAATGATAAAGAAAAAGCTAACTTGAACAAAATTTATTCCTGATACAAATAGGATGGCCTTAACTTCATCCAAAACATCTATTAAAATTCCATTGATAAGAATAGAGTTCATTTCAGATCATCAATTTTCTAGAATTCTATTAGGAAATCCCAGAAGACAGATAGCCAAGTGTAATATTTCAACAGCAAGGCAAATTGTGCATGTGCTCAATCAAGTATCCATAGTCTTTATTACTATCAAAATTGTCCAGGGAAAAAATTTCATGTGTGTTTAACTTTTTTTTTTTTTCTTTCTCTCCTTAGGCTGTGTTCCAACCCTAATAAGGACCTACAGCAGAAGTTTTTCTTCAGTCATCTAATGTTACCCAAAAGATTACTTGTGTGTTATATCTCTTTTTACACAGGCTGACAAATGTTGGTAGGGGGATCTGAGATCCACACAAGGAGGATGAATGCCCTGAATTACATTTGTTACAAATTCAACCTTAACAATTGTGATATACAGATATACAATCTTCCTAAGCTGCCTAAACCTACTTACCTAAATTACTATTCAAAGAAATACAGTTATTTGTTGAAGACCCAACCTAAGTTAGAAAATGTAACATTCGTGAAATAAATGTAAGGTTGTTGTTCTTTTAAATATTTGAAGAATAAAAAGCTCAGGATGATACTGACTTTGTGACCCATGGTTCCCTAACTTTAACATATTTTATAGCACTTAAAATTTGTTAAACTCTGTAAGTATCTGAGCATTATATTAAATCATATGATAAAATTTGATGAACCTCAAAATAGAACCATAGGTTTTTATATCTCTTAGTTAGCTCCTACCTGGTTTGTACTTAGACCCATCTCAAAAATTACACATTTCATTTTATACTGAGTCTGTCCTTTACTGAATAATCTCAAGGTACATCTACAGTTGGTATTTTAGCACATTTTATATTACTGGTAAGGTCTTTGGTTTGCCTTCCTGGCTCCTTCTTGTGGGTATATAGGAACCACTTAATATATTTCTTACCTATTAATACACTAACATGTCTAATCCAAAACCAATGTCCAAGGCATTTGTATTTGAGAAATTGTGAATCTATTTGTGACTAAAAATGACAATGTGCTTTAGGTTGTCTTAACCTCAAATTTATACTATATATAAATATGTAATTTATATCAATTACATTTATGTTAAATTACATTTTTAAAAATTAATTAAATATCAAATACATTTATATTAACTAAAAAGTAATCTAACGTATTACTATAAAAATGTAGTAATAAGAGTAAATTAAAACTTTCTTGCATACAAAGTGAATCAGTCATACATCGTACACATGTGATGCATATATAGTTTCCCTCATTAGAATATTGAAATTTATTCATTTTAGTATCTGCTATATGTTTATTTTGGCTTTATATAGATATTTCTCTTTGAAAACGTCTTAAATGTCTTAAATATTTAAGTGTGAAAACATTTTCATGTCTCACTCCATAATACGAATATGCTGCTAAATAAACTGAGCCAATATATTTGAATCTCAAAATAATTATAGTAGTCCCCTGCCTTATCCACAGAGGATACAGTCCAAGACCCCCAGAAGATGCCTAAAACTACGGGTTTAGAAGAACCCTAAATATACTGTTTTTTCCAAAACATACATACTTTAATTTATATATTAGGCACAGTAAAATTTTAACAATATCAAAAAATAGAACAATTATAAAAATATGCTGTAATAAAGTTATGTGAACGTGTCTCTCTCAAAATACTTATTGGACCATACTCAACTTTTTTTTCTTCTCATGTTGATGTGAGATAATAAAATGAAATGGATGAGATGAAATGAGGGAATGACATAGGCATCAGTGACAGAGCTTTAGACTACTACTGACCTTCGGACTCCTTATCAGAAAGGGATCACCTGTTTCCAGAAACTGAAGCTGTTGGTAGGTTAACTGAAACCGGGGAACCAGAGACAGAGGGGACTACTGTATGTTGGAACTTGAAGGAACTTTAATGGCCATTGAGTCTAACTCTTCATTATGATGAAGAAATTGAGAATCTAAGTGGTAAGTGATTACTGTAATCATGTACTAACTGGTAATCCAAGAAACTTTAAATTGAGTCTTCCTAACTTCTTAGCTAGTATTCATTGTAAATCAATTAAATTCTATCACTAGCTGTTAAAGCAGATATTGAGATTGGGACAAGGAATAGATGAAAGAGAAGGTAGTACAAAGATTAATAAATTGCATCCTTCTTGTAGCTTATTTTGTTGACAACTAATACTCTCCATTGTAGATAATTTTTACTTCCCCATTACTTTTTATACTCCCAGCTCCCTGCTATCTTTGCCCTCAATAATGGGGGATCATTTCTTAGTGTAATTTTCCTTTCTCAGGAAAGATTCTCAGTGTGTTTTTACTTCACTGGGTCGCTCCCTAGACTATTACACACACACACACACCCATTCAGTCTTAAAGGGTGGATCATTCCAATACCTACAGTATCACACTCCATTATGTCACCTGCAGTTCTATTTTTTAAATTCCCTACCAACATAAAAAATAGAACTATATCAAGAAGAAAGCCATCATCTCAAAATAAGAAGGTTAATTAGACTTACATCTAAAACCACACACACACACAATATGAAATAAATGCAGAAACTAAGAATACATTGTGATGAAAATATTATGCAAAAAAAATGCATGTTCCATAAACAAAGGGCTTTCTTAATAGGAGAAAAGCTATAAAACTTCAGTCATTTAGGAACGTTCAGTTTTCTGGAGTGATTGAAGCCATTTTTCATTCTTTCACAGAGATCAAAATTTGAGTATTACATGAAATACTTTTCTTGGAAATGACAACCTGAAAGACAAATACAACATTGAAATATATTGGCAGCTATTATTTCAAAGGGGTTATTATTGGATTTAACAAAAATAGAAGAAAATCTGAACATTTTTAGGTCTGTATAACATGCTCTTATGAAATTAAATTTTTACACTAATTTGAAATATTGCAAAAGATGAAATACATGTGAAAAATAATTTATATTGGTTATTTTCTGTTTTGAGAATTGAAAACAAAATCCATACTTATTCAAAATCTACCCATTGTTGAATAAAATTTCTAATTGCTAAAGAGAAATTCATAGGATTTTTTTTTAAGATTTTTATCTGAGAAGGAGGGAGGGAGTAGCATGAGTGGGGGGAGGGGCTGAGGGAAGGAATCCCAAGCAGACCCCTCACTGAGCACAAACAGAGTCTGACATTGAGCTCCCATAATCTCACAACTCTGAGATCATGACCTGGACCAAAATCAAGAGTTGGCCGTTTAACCAGCTGAACCACCCAGGTGCCCCAATTCATAGAATTTTTTAAAGAACATACTGTAGGCCTGTATTCTTAAATAGATTATCTCAATATGAGCTGTGCATTTTGGTTATGAACATCTCATATATGAAGCAACAATCTCAAAGAACTTCATTAATTTGCCCAAAGTCACAAACTAAGTAGAAGGTTCAGAATTATAAATCAGTTTTTATGACTGCAAAGTCTGGGTGGATTCCCATTGTACTTTTCTATCATATATAAAATACTGGGATTATAGAAGCATTCTGGAAGCATTTAAGTAGCATTTGTATTGTTCTAAGTGTTCTTGTGTGATTAATAATATCTTCGAAAGTGTGCAATAGAATTTAGAGCCTAATCTATTTCAAAGAACATGTTGCCTAGTATCAGTTTCATGGAGAAACCATGATTGTGTTTTTCATATTTATTTTCGACTCCTTTGCTTTGTATCTGCACCATCCAGTAGAAGACCTTACATAGAGAAGGAGCTCAAGAAGTATTTATTTAATGGATGAAATTAAGTACTTAACTGAACCTTCCATCTTTCATATCCCTACAAGGGCTTACTGTATTTAATTTTTACTTAACATTTAGAAATACTATTACTAAGTGGCAGCATTTTTCAAAATATTTTCAGAATATTTTACATATCTGTGGCCTTAGTAAACCATGTTTAGATTTATCCCTGGGACACAAGGCTGGTTCAACACCCGTAAAACAATCAATGTGATTCATCATATCAGCAAGAGAAAAACCAAGAACCATATGATCCTCTCATTAGATGCAGAGAAAGCATTTGACAAAATACAGCATCCATTCTGATCAAAACTCTTCAGAGTGTAGGGATAGAGGGAACATTCCTCGACATTTTAAAAGCCATCTATGAAAAGCCCACAGCAAATATCATTCTCAATGGGGAAGCACTGGGAGCCTTTCCCCTAAGATCAGGAACAAGACAGGGATGTCCACTCTCACCACTGCTGTTCAACATAGTACTGGAAGTCCTAGCCTCAGCAATCAGACAACAAAAAGACATTAAAGGCATTCAAATTGGCAAAGAAGAAGTCAAACTCTCCCTCTTTGCCGATGACATGATACTCTACATAGAAAACCCAAAAGTCTCCACCCCAAGATTGCTAGAACTCATACAGCAATTCGGTAGCGTGGCAGGATACAAAATCAATGCCCAGAAATCAGTGGCATTTCTATACACTAACAATGAGACTGAAGAAAGAGAAATTAAGGAGTCAATCCCATTTACAATTGCACCCAAAAGCATACAGATACCTAGGAATAAACCTAACCAAAGATGTAAAGGATCTATACCCTCAAAACTATAGAACACTTCTGAAAGAAATTGAGGAAGACACAAAGAGATGGAAAAATATTCCATGCTCATGGATTGGCAGAATTAATATTGTGAAAATGTCAATGTTACCCAGGGCAATATACACGTTTAATGCAATCCCTATCAAAATACCATGGACTTTCTTCAGAGAGTTAGAACAAATTATTTTAAGATTTGTGTGGAATCAGAAAAGACCCTGAATAGCCAGGGGAATTTTAAAAAAGAAAACCATATCTGGGGGCATCACAATGCCAGATTTCAGGTTGTACTACAAAGCTGTGGTCATCAAGACAGTGTGGTACTGGCACAAAAACAGACACATAGATCAGTGGAACAGAATAGAGAACCCAGAAGTGGACCCTGAACTTTATGGTCAACTAATATTCGATAAAGGAGGAAAGACTATCCATTGGAAGAAAGACAGTCTCTTCAATAAATGGTGCTGGGAAAATTGGACATCCACATGCAGAAGAATGAAACTAGACCACTCTCTTTCACCAGACACAAAGATAAACTCAAAATGGATGAAAGATCTAAATGTGAGACAAGATTCCATCAAAATCCTAGAGGAAGAACACAGGCAACACCCTTTTTGAACTCGGCCACAGTAACTTCTTGCAAGATACATCCACGAAGGCAAAAGAAACAAAAGCAAAAATGAACTATTGGGACTTCATCAAGATAAGAAGCTTTTGCACAGCAAAGGATACAGTCAACAAAACTAAAAGACAACCTACAGAATGGGAGGAGATATTTGCAAATGACATATCAGATAAAGGGCTAGTTTCCAAGATCTATTAAGAATTTATTAAACTCAACACCAAAGAAACAAACAATCCAATCATGAAATGGGCAAAAGACATGAAGAGAAATCTCACAGAGGAAGACATAGACATGGCCAACATGCATATGAGAAAATGCTCTGCATCACTTGCCATCAGGGAAATACAAATCAAAACCACAATGAGATACCACCTCACACCAGTGAGAATGGGGAAAATTAACAAGGCAGGAAACAACAAATGTTGGAGGGGATGCGGAGAAAAGGGAACCCTCATACACTGTTGGTGGGAATGTGAACTGGTGCAGCCACTCTGGAAAACTGTGTGGAGATTCCTCTAAAGAGTTAAAAATAGACCTGCCCTATGACCCAGCAATTGCACTGTTGGGGATTTACCCCAAAGATACAGATACAGTGAAACGCCGGGACACCTGCACCCCGATGTTTATAGCAGCAATGTCCACGATAGCCAAACTGTGGAAGGAGCCTCGGTGTCCAACGAAAGATGAATGGATAAAAAAGATGTGGTTTATGACTCAGCTATTAGAAATGACAAATACCTACCATTTGCTTCAACGTGGATGGAACTGGAGGGTATTATGCTGAGTGAAGTAAGTCAGTCGGAGAAGGACAAACATTATATGTTCTCATTCATTTGGGGAATATAAATAATAGTGAAAGGGAATATAGGGGAAGGGAGAAGAAATGTGTGGGAAATATCAGAAAGGGAGACAGCACGTAAAGACTGCTAACTCTGGGAAACGAACTAGGGGTGGTAGAAGGGGAGGAGGGCGGGGGGTGGGAGTGAATGGGTGACGGGCACTGGGGGTTATTCTGTATGTTAGTAAATTGAACACCAATAAAAAATAAATTAAAAAAAATAAAATAAAATAAACCATGTTTAAACAATCACAACCCTTTGTTATTGCTCAGGATTTTTATTTTTATAATACCTTACTATCCACCATACCAATTTAATCCTCTCACTATGCTGTAAATTAAAACATTTTGTTTATTTGAAAATAAGGGGAAATAAGTATGAAGAAATTAAAGCAGTTATTGATTACTAAAAGAAATAATTAAGCTGTTTCTATTCGTTATATTTCCTAACTTATTGAAGGGAAGAAGAAATGTAATGGAAGTATCAAATTATTTGTTACTTTTATTAACAAACTATGTAGATGTAAATTCTTCATCTGTCAACTTTTGCAAGCAAAATATATTCATAGAAGAGAGAAATGTTTCTAATTTTGTGAGTTTAATTATAAAACTATCAGTTTATATAACATTTTACTAGTCAGGCTTATCAGAATTAAGATTTTTTTTTTACATTAACAAAATGATTACTTTCTAGATTATTTGTACTGCCAAAATCTATTCATGAGTGCAGTGACCAAAATATGTTCAATGGCATAGTGATTATATGGATTAATGCATTATCAACTGACATGAATAAACTTGCACAATTTTTGAAGTGACCTAAAAATAACAATTTTGGAAACATTCAAGGAAATGATCAGATACAACCTCTTTATAATTCTCCCTTTTATCTGGATTTCAATGATTATTCAGTGTGGTAATAAGACTAAAATTTCCCCAAATACCCACATTCTAATTCCCAGGGTGTGGGACTAGGTTACCGTGTATAGCACAGAGATTTTGTAAACTTCATAAAGTTAAAGACCTTGTGACACAGAGAGCAGCCTAGATTAGTTGTGTTTCCCTAAAATAATCACAAGCATCCTTACCAGAGAAAAGTAAAAGGATGGAGCCAGAGAAAGAATTCTGATGAGAGAAGTAGATGGAGTGATGAGGGACCATTAGCCAAGGAATGCATGCAAGACATCCTAAGTAGCTGGAAAAGGGAAGGAAACAGATGGTTCCCTAGAGCTTTCAGAAGAAATTAAGTCCTACTGATCAAATTTAGACTTCTGACCTACAGAATTGTTAATAATTTGCGTTGTTTTAAGATGCTATATATTTGCGGTAATTTATAAAAGCAGCAATAGGAAACTAATAGAGCCAGTCATGCATAGAGTTCAAAAATATGTAGTATGTTCTTTCCTTTCTAGGAACTTTAAGAATTAACAGCAAACTCTGGCTTCATGGCCATTTCATTCCTCTAGGTATTGAACAAACCAATGTCTTTCATCAGGCAGAAACTCGATTTCCTCAAGAACCAGGTTGATTCATTCGACTTGGTTACATAAAGAGTGAAAAGGAACCAGGGTAGGGGCAATCAGATAATAGCACTAGTCTCCAGAAATAAACTAACCATTTAATAACATAATATTGCACAGCTTTATTCACTTAGCGTAGAGTCTTACACAATATTAGCATCCAATTCATGCTGATTTGGTTGTAACAAATATTGATAGATGTTTAAGAAAAGAAATGATAATCATGACATTTGATTGTATGAAAATTAGATGGTATGAAGAGAAGACACTAAGCACAGTAACAATAAGGTCAGAAGCTGAAGAAAATTAGCAAAATATTAAAAGAAACGTGAGATCAAAATGAGACTACAAGAGATGGACTGACAAGGAGTGAGAGGATTTTTATTTTCATGGAAAGATGGATATGAAGCAATTCAATCATTTTCTCCTTATATTTTGTACAGTACTTCAATCAGGAAAGGAACCCAAACGTTTACTTAATTAGGATGCATCATTAATTTTAGTGTCTCCTGAACTCCTAAGGCCTTTCACCCCATGTAGAAATAAAAGAAACTAAGCTATTTGATTGCTAATTCTCTTGGTGTCTCTAAATCTCTGTAATGTGTGTACTTCCTATTCTGAAGAAATACATACCTTGTAGGAGGAAGAAAAACAATCCTTCACATTGATCATGGAGTTTTGCCTCTGAGGAGAAAATATGAATTTACAGACAAAAGCAATTTTAAAAGACTATATAAAATGAATTCATTTCATATTTATGGAAGGAGCCCAAGCCTAAAAGTCAATTCAACAAATATTTATTGAGCATTTATTCAACAATCATTTATTGATAGTATTATATGTAAGAAGCAAGGTTCTAAATGTTATAAGGACATAAAAATAAATAAGTTACAGTCTTTATGTCCTAGTAGGAGGATAGGGGGAGTATACTGATAAATATAAAGGTACTTTTGACTCTATCCCACATTCTATTCACATCATCAATCATCCTTTTATTAGAAAGAAAAATAAATTTATCGTCATCTGTGATCCAAGCACTTCTTAGAATAATAAGCTGAATAAGATAACCAAAGTCATGGACATCAAGTATCTTACAAATATTGACAAAATCCTAACAACAACACAGAAGAAAATAATAAACCTAGATCTGAATAATTGCCAGTGTCTTTAGCTTAGGCATAAGATCTCTTCAGCAAGACATATATCATGCTTCACTTACATTACTTACTAGCTTCTGAAAGCACGTGTCTTTACCTGTTGCCTGTACTTATTGGCAGAAGTTTGCTTAGAGTTTTAAAAGGCAACAGTTTCAGCAGACAGGGTGAATTTTTTTTTTTTTTTTTTTTTTTTGGCAGAAGTCTAAAATTAACAACTCCAATGTCTTTAGTTCAACTACAATTTTTTTTTTTTTTTTTTGTGCTAATGCACAGTTCAGTTTAGCAGGCAGGAAGATGTGGTAATCTGATACACAACAACTCAAGGACCCAGACCCCTTCCATCCTAAGACCTAGTGTTCCATTAGGTGTCTAGAAAGAAGAAAAGAACATAACAATATGCTGCACTGATATTCTCAAATCAAAGTATTCTTTGGTTGTATATTTAGTTCAGGACAAATTTTAACTTTGCTTGCGAGAAGGAATTAGAGGAAGGAATTTGATGGGTGGTGCGTTGCTAGATAATAGAAGAAATTCCAGTCCCTGCCAGCATCGAGTGGGCTCTACAAAGAGTTGATCCTTAATAAATATTTGTTAGTGAATGAATACTTATGGCCTTGGGTATTCCCATATAACATCCCTGTGCCTGAACCTGGCACTCAATTGTATATCTACAGACCTTATACTTTTTACAAAAAAACTTGAAACAGATCTCAGACCTGAATGCAAAATACAGAATATAAAGCTCCTAGAAGATAATAGAAGGAAATCCAGATAACCTTGAGTTTGGAAACGACCTTTTAGATGTGACATCAAAAATACAATTCATGAAACTAAAAAAAAAAAAAAAAAGAGAGAGAGAGATAAGTTGACTTAATTATAATTAAAAACTTTTGCTCTGCAAAAGACATTGTTAAGAGAATGAAACAATAAGCCACAGACTGGGACAAAATACTTGCAAAACATGTATCTGATGAAGGATTGATATCCAAAATACACAAAGAACTCTTAAAACTCAACAATAAGAAAAAATTATAAAAATAGAGCATAAGATCTGAACAGAGACCTCACCAATGGATATATGCAGACGGTAATTGGGCATACAAAAAGATGCTCGACATCATGTATCCTTAGGAAAATGCAAATTACAACAAAATACCTGCTATAAATGGTTAAAATAAAAAAAAAACGGACAATAGCAAATTGTTAGAGGATGTGGAGCAATAGAAACTCTCATTCATTTCTGGTGGGAATGCAGAATGGTACAGTCATTTTGGAAGCAAGTTTAGCAGTTACTTACAAAGGTAAACAGTCTTATATGACTCATCAACTGCACTTCTTTTTTACCAAAATGAGTAAAAAATGTATGTCCACAGAAATACCTGCAACTTTATTTTAATCAAAAAAAGACATGAGAGATCCCTGGGTGGCGCAGCTGTTTGGTGCCTGCCTTTGGCCCAGGGCGCGATCCTGGAGACCCGGGATCGAATCCCACGTCGGGCTCCCGGTGCATGGAGCCTGCTTCTCCCTCTGCCTGTGTCTCTGCCTCTCTCTCTCTCTCTCTCTCTCTCTCTCTGTGTGACTATCATAAATGAATAAAAATTAAAAAAAAGACATGAATAAACCTGAAATGCATATTATTTAGTGAAATAAGCCAATCTAAGAAGTCTCTGTACATTATAATTTCAACTATATGAAAGTCCAGAAAACGTAAAGCTATAGCGAGAATAAAAAGATTAGTGGTTAATCAGTGGCTGTGTTCTGTGGATGGGAATGTTAGGAAGAAAACAGGATTAATAGTTGGAACATAGGTGTTGTCTAACCTAAGTCAATGGTCAATTTTTGGTTTACAACTTCTTTGACTAATAAATAGCATTTTGCACAATACTCTTCTTTGAAATAGTTGGTATATTTGCATCCAACACAAAACAGTAATTGATCTCCTTCCTATACCTCTGGTTTCTGCCTCTCAATTATTTTTTCTAGTTTATTCTCATCATCATGAACTCTTGAAGTTGATATTCACTAAGATCCTGTCCCTTAACTTCTTTATATCTACTCTCAAGGTCTTGGAAAATACATTAATTTCTACGGCATCCAACATCATCTGTGTACTGATTACTCCCAAATTTATATTTTCAGGGTGATAATCCCTTGTACACTTTCCAGAATCTATAGAATTACTATTTTTCAGTTTCACTTGGAAGTGTAATAACTATTCTAATTTTAATATGTTCAAAATTCATCTGCTTATAACTCCAATGCTTTTCAAACCTGTTCCACCTACATTCTTCCTCAACTCAATTAACAACACTCCATCCTTGAATATAGTCAGGAAAAAACTAAAGGAATCTTTAACTTTTCTCTTTTTCTCAGAGGTCATACACACATAATCAACAAATCATTTGATCCTACCTTCAAAATACAACCAACAGGGATCCCTGGGTGGCGCAGCGGTTTGGCGCCTGCCTTTGGCCCAGGGCGCAATCCTGGAGACCCAGGATCGAATCCCACATCGGGCTCCTGGTGCATGGAGCCTGCCTCTCCCTCTGCCTGTGTCTCTGCCTCTCTCTCTCTCTCTCTCTCTGTGACTATCATAAATAAATAAATTAAAAAAAAAAAAAAACAAAATACAACCAACATCTGACTAATTGTCCTTTTTATGCTAACATACCAAGTCAAGCCACCATAATCTCTAACCTGATTTACTGCAACAATATCTTCTTTGTTCTGATTTCTCCATTGCCATTTTTTCTAACACAGTAAATATTATAATCCTGTTAAAATAAACATTTCTTGGAATGCCTGCGTGGCTCAGTCGGTTGGGCATCTGACTCTTGGTTTCACCTCAGGTTTGATTTTTATGGTCGTGGGATTGAGCCCTATGTCAGGCTCTGCACTCAGAGCAGAGTCGGCTTGAGATTTTCTCTCTCTACACCCCCACCCACGCTCTCTCTCTCTCTCTATCAAATAAATAAAATCTTTAAAAATTTCTCA
This sequence comes from Canis lupus familiaris, assembly GCF_011100685.1. Lineage (NCBI taxonomy): Eukaryota > Metazoa > Chordata > Mammalia > Carnivora > Canidae > Canis > Canis lupus. The sequence goes on along the minus strand of NC_049259.1, from coordinate 8,795,573 downwards.
TATATAAGTCTTCTGTTAAAAACGTGCAATGGATTCCTATTTATCTAGAATAAACACCAAAATCATTACCATAGCTCCCAAGATCCTGAAATTTTTAATCTTCCTTTTATCCTCTAGTCTGTTACTACTATATCTGTAATCACTCTCATCTAGTCTTGATTGGCTTCTGCAGAAATTTCCATTCATGCTCCTTCTTAGGCCATGCTATTGAGAGGAATTCCCATTTTATACTTATATAATCATAATCCCAGGCCTCACTGGATCCAGAAGCAGGTTCAGAACAATCTCCCTCTTGAAAACTTGGATATTCTCCATCACACACACATAGCCCATGAGAAACAAGGTGGTACTATTTCAGGATCCTTTTCTTTCTAAAATGCCACAATGTCATCTTTACTGTACTGTGGACAACACCCACTGAAAGTTGTCTTACAAAATTTTAGGAGGAAAGTGGAGTAGAAATCTCTGTCTCTGAGATTTCTAATTATCTCTATTCATACTCATCCTGTATCATGCTCCCCCTTTCCTCTCCTTCTCTGCACTGGCCAAGAGAACTTTTGTTAACTTTCTGTATGTAAGAGAACTGCCCTTGTATGTAGTGCTCTAAATTAGAGTAAAAATTCTCTATATTAAAATTTTTTTACTAGAGTAAAAAAATTATGCAATGAGTCCTCTGAGATCTGGTTCTCAAAGGGAAGTTTATAAAATTCATTTTATTTAACGTTTAGCTCTCACAAACAGAAAGCATCTTGGTTTTATACCATATAGTCAGTTGAGACTGAAAACAATACAAAACAGAACATTCAGCACTTTGATATTATTTTCTCCTTAGGGGAGGAAATAGCAAACAACTCCTAAATTAAAATATCCACATATTTAAAAAAAAAATATCCACATATTACCCCATTGCATTAGACCAAAAATGGAAATTTGTAAAACTTTTGTAAGAGAAACATGGAGTGATGATTTGAATTCATCTACATGTAAGAATATGCTTTTCTTTTAGTATAAATATCTGTTCTTGGTCTTCTTTGTGATGCTTTCCAGTATACTGTCTAATGTGTCAGAACAGTGCTAAATATTTGACTCAGGTCAATTTCTGCTCTCAAAAGCCAGATACCTTCACTCTCATTGCTTTCAAAATATTGATTCAACCAAATGCCTGTTTTTTTAATGTGCAACTTTAAAGATTGAATCTCAAATTGGGTCTGAATTGTGGGACCTAGGTCACATGACTGTACTGCACTCTACAAAAATGGCAAGAAGAATGGAAGTGTGAAGCTGAAATTCTCCCAAAAGGGTGCATAGAAAACACAAGAAAGTCACCATGCATTGCAAATATCTGTCAATTTGTATATAGTTCCTATAGTTAAAAGATGATGGCTTTCACAATTTAGTAAGAGGAGAATAAGGCAAAATAATGACTATTGAAAATTGAAATTTAATTGAGAAAATATTATAAATTGTGTCTAGAGTCATAGGCTGTTACTCATTGATTAAAATCATCACACAGATATATTTAAAAGAGGTTTGAAATATAATCATGTTCTCTTTCTCATTAAAATTGTATCCTTTCAGGAGCCTTCCTTTAATACTCAAAACTGAATATTCAGTTCAGAAAAATCCACAAATATTGTCCAGTCAATTTCTTTTTGATGAATTCTAATTGAGTTCCAGGAAGAATTGTATGGAACTAATGTAGCAGTTCATGCTTTTACCTATACTATCGCCTAAGACATTAATACATATAATTAAACAATTGAGATTATTAATTATAGGAAAAATACTTTTAATATAGATTGTAAAAGGAAATAATTATTTAAAATTATAAAGAGAATTAATTTCTAGAAATATTATAATTATGAATGTACAATAATATTGAGATAACGATGTTTAAAATCAATTTGCACATATGTGCTATAGAGTCCTAAGTCAATTTTCTATCTTTTCCTGCATCAACTGATGATATTCCTCAGGGACAAGATAAACATATTTTCAAAAAAAATTTTTTTTAATTTATTTATGATAGTCACAGAGAGAGAGAGAGAGAGAGAGGCAGAGACACAGGCAGAGCGAGAAGCAGGCTCCATGCACCGGGAGCCCGACATGGGAATTTGATCCCGAGTCTCCAGGATTGCGCCCTGGGCCAAAGGCAGGCGCCTAAACCGCTGTGCCACCCAGGGATCCCCAAGATAAACATATTTTAGAATAAATATTGTTATATAGACAATATTAAAGGCTCTAAAATTTTCTTAAATAAAATATACACTCAATTTCTTCTAGACTTAATTATATTTTAATTATATGACATGGGAGGAAAAGTATATAATCAATTTAAAAGCTGAGAGGGGAATGATTAGGAATGAAAGGTACAGATTTTGGTCATAGATAAAATAAATTAATATTTATGGTAAATTTTCTTCTAACAATTACTGCTAAATTCCCTTGATAAGGTCTTAATTTGCTTTGAGAAGTCCATAAAAAAACCTCATTCACTCCTAGAAAATAGTGCAGTATTTGTTGTTAAGCCTGAGTAATTAATAGATTTTTGAAAGTCACCATTTTCCTAAATAAGTATAAAAAATGTACAACTTTTCAACGGACTAATATATATTTGCAAATAAATAGATATATAATATAAAATAATGTAAACTCTTAGGGCACCTGGGTGGCTCAGTTGTTTAGCAGCTGACTTGATTTTGGTTCAGGCCATGATCTCGCGGTGCTTATATCAAGCCCTGCATCAGGCTCTGTGCTCAGCACAGAGTCTGCTTTCCCTCTCTCCCTCATTTCTGCTTTTTTTTCTTTTTTTTTTTTAGTTCAGATATTCTTTTCCTAACCTTTGTATCCATCTTTATTTATTTATTTATTGTTTCTAGCAGCAATGTCCACAATAGCCAAACTGTGGAAGGCACCTCGGTGTCCATCGAAAGATGAATGAATAAAGAAGATGTGGTCTATGAATACAATGGAATATTCCTCAGCCATTAGAAACAACAAATACCCACCATTTGCTTCAACGTGGATGGAACTGGAGGGTATTATGCTGAGTGAAGTAAGTCAATCGGAGAAGGACAAACAGTGTATGTTCTCATTTCTGCTTTTACCTCGATTCCCTTGCACTCTTTCTCTCTCTCTCAAATGAATAAATAAACAAACAAATAAATAAATAGATTATAAACCCTTACTATATTCATCATACATGGATATCATACATGGATACTAGCAAGTTTTAATACATTTGGTTGATTTTATTATGAATATTTATTTATTTATTTATTTATGATTTTATTTATTTATTCATGAGAAACAGAGAGGGAGAGGTAGAGACACAGGCAGAGGGAGAAGCAGGCAGAGGGAGAAGCAGGCTCTATGCAGGGAGCCTGATGTGGGACTCGATCCTGGGACTCCAGGATCACACCCTGAGCCAAAGACAGGCGCTAAACTGCTGAGCCACCCGGGGATCCCTATTTATTTATTTTTTAAAGTGAGAGAGAGAAGAGAGGGCAGAGAGAGGCGGAGGGAGAGAGAGAGAATCTTAACCCTAGCGCTGAGCTGAATGTGGGGCTCCATCTCACAAACCCGAGAACATGAATCAAGAAGTTGGATGCTTAACCTACTGAGCCATCCAAGTGCCCCAACATATACTTATAGAAACAAGGTCTTAGTAAAAATTCTCATTAATAAATGCTAATATATAAATCGTTGGTTTACTTATAATAGTGTATAAAATTTGTTGTTGCAGTAGAATTCAGAAAAATGAATTTATTTATATATAAGTATATATGACTTGTTTAATACAATCATTTTTATTCTATAGCTTCATAGAAAATTCTTCAAATATTATCATGATATCATATATAATTAATAATGTGATAGCTCTCCATCATTCAATCAGGGTTGGAATATGCCAGTCTTATTATTTTCCTTAAACCACAGGAAGTACAAAATCAATAAAAGGTAAATAGTGTTTTAGACTTATCAGGGTCCATAAAAAAATACCATAAACTGATATGCTTAAACAACAGAAATGTATTTTTTAGTTTTTGAAGCTGGAAATTCCAAGATCAAGGTATCAGCATGTTTGGTTTCTTCTGAGAGCACTTTTCCTGCTTGTACACATGGCTGCCTGCTCACTGTGTTCTCACATTGCGAAGAGAAAGCTTTGCTTTCTTCCTCTTCTGATGTACTATTATATCAGCACATCACCTTTATGACCTCATTAACCTAAACTATCTCCTTAAAGGCCCTATTTCCAGTGCAGTTACATGGAAGGGAGGGACTCTTAGGACTTCAAAATCTGAATTTGGGAGGGGATCCAATTTAGTCTATAGCAGATAGACTGTGCCAAAAAATGGTGATTCACCTCAATACGAATTCACCTTTAAAGTCACTTTTTTTTTTTTTTAATTTTAACCATCAATCTAAACCAGCAATAATTGCATCCCTTTCTTCCTGCCTTATTCGAGGTGATAAGGCTTAGATGCAGAGTATCATTTAAAGAGAGGACTGGTGAGCCTAACCGCTTGTTGTTATGCATAATTCCTTACTATATTTTAGCATAAAAGCAATAATGAGGGGCACCCCTGGGTGGCTCAGCAGTTTAGCGCCCCCTTCAGCCCAGGGCCTGATCCTAGAGACCTGGGATCAAGTCCCACATCTGGCTCCCTGCATGGAGCCTGCTTATCCCTCTGCCTGGGTCTCTGCCTCTCTCTCTCTCTGGTCTCTCATGAATAAATAAATAAATAAAATTTAAAAAAAAAGCAATAATGAGAGGGTAAACTCAGGATATTAAGCCAATTAAATAAACACACAAGGATGTATGGAGACAAAAATTAAGGAAAACTCACAATGAAATCTTTCTGAGACATTTTCTGCTATATAGGGATAATTAAATAGCTGAATTTCTAAATGGAAGTATTTTCATTTTCTCAACTATATGGTCTCCCTAAGAGATCTCTTAAAAACTATTGTGTAGCATAATACTTGGACTGGATTTGACTGGATTGGATATTTGTCATAATATTACTTGCTGATTGTCTGAAAGCCATTCCTATGAGTGAAGAATTCTCCACTGAATGAGACCAGTTGGGACTCAGAGAAGCCACAAGGATGCACTTTTCCAGCACAAGCATATGTTCTAGGTTGGATAATCAGATGCACATGCCTAGCAATTTAAATCTCCAACTAGGAAGACAAATCATCACAAACAGTAAGAAATTGATTTTCATGTTAGCAGCAGGAGCAACAGCAGCTTCACCTTTGCAGTTCCAATAGCAGCAGCGGTACCCACAATGCCTGCAGCAATATCCAATATCCTGTGGCACAAAGGAGTAGGAGGTGTGGGAGACGAGGGGGTATCAATAATGTCACCAGATGGGCTCAGTGGTGTGATTTTTGCTTGGATTTGGCCACCATACATTCTTTGCTCTTAATTGTTTTCTGAGCCCATTTTGTGGCGGTATTTGAAAACCCTTGAGCTAATAAAAATCCTTCCAATAAACACACACTTCTGCTTAAATGATCCGAAGATGTTTCTATTGCCTATTTATGGGAAACCTATTTGCAAATAAATGGAAGATGTATACTATCATTCCACACTTCTCTGCAGGGCTTCTGATTGATGTGTATAACCGACCATAAAATATCTCCTATTAGATGAATGTCACAAAGCATTCCAAATCAATGAACTCAAAAGTGAACTCACCATCTTTTTCATCAAACTCTACTCTTTTTCCACTATTCTCAAACTTCATGAATGGTACCACAATCCAACCAACTGTTTAAGCCATTCTTGAATTGCTTTCTTATACTTCCTCCATATTCAATCATCAGCAAGCACATGCAACACAGTAAATGACTTTATTCTGATCAGTTTTCTCAGACTGTACCACCATAATCTTTGCCCAAGATAGCATTATTTCTCATTTAGATTACTGAAAGCACTACCTAACTGGATCTAATCTGAATTCTCTATAACATGTCAGGACATTTTTTCAAAACTCATATAACCGTATCATTCTCCCAGTTATGATTTTTTGTTCTTAAAAATGTTCTTAGGATCAATGAACAATTCCCCAGTTTGGTTTATAAGCCACATGACCTAGCCCCAAACAAATTCTCCAACTGTAGATTGTACAAAACTTTTTTTTTACCCACTTTGATCAAAACACTGTTTCATTCTCTTCTATCTGATAAGTTTCCACTTGCTTTATGTCCTTTACACTTGCTGTTTGCCTACTTGGAGTAAGATTCCTTTTCATCTCTCCTTGCTCATTTTCTACTCAACTGTCATATCACAAATTAGATGTCATTCTCTGGTAGGCCTTTGACATCTCCAACTAATCAAAATCCCTACTACATGCTTAACATTGGTAGTTGTGTAGTCTTGTTGCAGATAGCAATCACTAATTATTGTATAAGAAAATGAATTTGGTTTTCAACTCTGTGTAAACCTGTAATTGAGTTAGCTTGCCTTGGATAATGATATTCTAACAGTAGACCGGTATACCCATGATAAAGGATAATATCATCAAATAATCTTATCAGCTTCTTTTCTTATTTTTTATGAAATAAGAATTAGATGCCTAGATGCCTTACAAATATCTATAAATATGGAGAGGAAAAGGAATAGCAAGACACAATATAATATGGCTGTATAGGTAATTCTAAGGGACCAAAGTAATCTAAAACAAAAAAATAATAAAACAAACAAAAAACTCTTGTTTTTCTCAAAGAACATGACATAGCTTATCCTTAAACTTGACTGTGGAGAAAACTGTACCACAAACAAGAGCAAATGGTCAAGTGCACAAATACCAGGAATGTTGAAAGTATGGTTATTGGGAAAACTTACAGAGATAGGAGTGGCTGCAGGTGTGTGGATCCTCATATCCTAGTACATACTCAGAAGTCTAGCAAGGGGCAGCCAGGGTGGCTTGGCAGGTTAGTGCTGCCTTCAGCCCAGGGCCTGATCCTGGAGACCCGGGGAAGGAGCCCGCGTCGGGCTCCCTGCATGGAGCCTGCTTCACCCTCTGCCTGTGTCTCAGCCTCTCTCTGTGTGTGTGTCTCTCATGAATAAATAAAATCTTAAAAAAAAAAGAAGAAGAAGAAGAAGAAGAAGAAGTCTAGCAGGGCACATGGTCACACTCCAGGAGAGGAATGCTGATCCTTGGATCTCTTAAGCTGCATGAGTAATAAAGTATCCTCTCATAGTGGGATCAGGGTCAGGACACAATAGCAATGCAACAGGGTAGAATTTTGGCTTCAGTCCTATCCTTCCAGTCCAGTATTTGTGGATGGAAAAGCACAAGCTTTACATTGGCAAGATCAGAGGCCCAGGCCCCAGTCTTGCTCTAGACCAGAAATGATTGCCTAACCACTAGACTGTGACAGCTTTCTATGAGGCTCTGCTTGAGCCATCTTCTTTCCTGGTAGGTCAGCTTCTAGGAGTTCAGTTTTATCAAGTAAACATTAACCTTTTACATAACTAATTAAAATGATGAAGTTTGAAATAATTCTAATTACTGTAATAATCCTTAAATATTTTCAATATTTTTTATAATGTTAATGAACCTGATGTAGTAATATTTTCTCTCAGGCTCCTTATATTTCCCTCTCCATTATTCTCATAGTTTCCTGAATTTCCTTTCCTATTAATATCTAACCTTCTGTAAAATATCTGAGGTTGAATACGATTTAAATTCCTCACCAATCTTTTTTTTGTGTTTTTTGTTTTTGTTTTTGTTTTTAGATTTTATTTATTTATGAAAAACACAGAGAAAGAGGTAGAGACACAAGCAGAGGGAGAAGCAGTCTTCATGCAGGAAGCCTGACGTGGGACTCGATCTGGGTCTCCAGGATCACACGCTGGGCTGAAGGGAGCGCTAAACCGCCTGAGCCACCCAGACTGCCCACCAATCTGTTTTTCAAATGGACATTTTCCTTATTTGTTTTCTTTAGAATCCCACATTTTGAATATATAAATTATGTGTCTTCACATCTGCCCTGAGAATGTGAAGATTATGTTACCATTTGTCTAAAGAAATATGCATATTCCCCTCTGGACTATGTTTTTTGAAAATATATAATGCCATATTTTAAAAGCAAATTCATACTCTAGTTATAGATATTTACATATATATTTTTTCAATAACATATTATTTACATTTTTCTACCAACTATACTTAAAGGCATAAATATCAACGTTTTGGTGCTTAATGCTAGATTCCCATTTAATTGCAAGTAGAATAAAAAATTTAAAATTCTCAATTGTACATGATTAGATTTGGAAGTAATTAACAATTTCTGTCATAGTTTTGAATTTTGAATTCAAATTTCAAGTTACTATTACGATTCAAATTTTTATTAGAAACTAGTTATCATTTTAAACTGAGAAGGAAGCAAAATTAAAATCATTTTTCATACAGATTCTGAGTAAATTATCTGTTAAAAAGATTTTAAGTAACATGAAAATGTCAAATCCTTCTGATATTTATCAGTCACTTAATGATCAAGAATAATGTAATTCATAATAGAAAAAAGAAAGCTGAAAATGTGATGTTATATAAACTGAAAATTTTATATTATATATGCTTATATATTGTATATATCATACATGACTATATAATCATGTACAATCATACATAACTACATAAAGTACTACATTATATACATTGTTTATATCAAAATGAAAATTACCTTTATAATTATGTAAAATTAACAGCTTGCTTCACGATAGGGTGAACAATATACCAAAATATAAAAACAAAAAGATAGAGTCTGTATGTGTGATGATTAAATCTAAATAAACATTACTTTGATAACTCATTAAACGTTAAAAATATTTACAGAAACTTTTCAAGTAAAGATATTATTCATTTATTGATTTTATGGATTCAAGACTTCTGTATGTAAAGTTTATATTGCTTTATCTTCTCAAATATCTTAGTGTGATGCTGACATTTTGGATAGGTTTTAACGGGAAAAAAAGAATTTCAGAAGTATAGTTGTAAATCATTTGAAAAGATAATTTGTGATACAATTTATAGAAGAGTGATAATAATGCTTGGAACTGTATGTTTTTTATTATGAACCCTCAAAAAATCATAAGCGCCAAAGACTATTCCCATAAAGTCCAAAGGAAGGGGTGGTGAATATTACTTTGATTTGGAGGGAAATATGACGTGTGGAAGCTCTTGAACACAGAAGGAAGAGGAAAAAGCCCAAACATTAGAATAAGAAAATTACTAAAATAAATAAAACAGGCAGTGAGAGATATGGTTATACAAAATCTGCTGACTCTGGGTGTAACTCCTGCTCTGGTGGGAAAACCTGCTCTATTATAAGAAAGCTGAGAACATGGGCCTTTTTTCCTTCCTTCCTCCTTCTCTCTGCCATTCCCTTCCTCCCCTCTCTTCTTCCTTCTTTTATTCTCACCCTCTCTTTCTTCCTCTTATTCTTGTCATTTATTCTTTATTTCCTTATTTTCTTTCTTTTTTTATTATTAACATTTTAGACTCAGAAAGGGGCACTGACTTTCAAAATGCATCATCACTAACATTGCAGAACAGAACAGAATTGATGAGCACGTATGGTTCCCAAGATAAAAAGTGCCTCAAGGTTCCATCATGCCCTTTGAAGTGACAGGTTACGTGACTATTAAAGTCAGTTAGTGAGCACATCAGATGGTTCAATGGGATGGGGAAACAAAACAAAACAAAACAAAACACTTGTAAAGAACTACTGAAGGTCTGACTGACCAGGTCAAGAATTCACTGAGAGTCACAGGGAGTCCTCAGGGGGGAAATGACCTGTGAATCCTTACTTAAGAATCCTGACTATGGAAGAAACAGTCCCAAATATTGGAAACGGATTCAGAGCATATGAAGCCTTCTGGAGAACTTGGCTTCAAATCTGCAAGTTGCTGCCGCCCAACTGGTGCTATAATTGAGTCTTCAAAAGGCCATTCTAGCATCCTAGCAAACCATCTGCTTAAGAATGCTAGAGAACATGGTAAAACCATTAAATTCCATGAGGCTCACTGTATTTGCTGTGAAATAATGATCAGAAGCAATGCTATGTGGAATACCATGATGGTGGATGAGGAATTCTGGAAGTCCTTGGATGATATTTTTGGCAGAAACATTGGGTGGGTGCAGGGAAGGCAAATCTATATTCAGACTGTCTACTTGAATGAGATCAGAACACTTCCCCTTCTAATATGGAAGCAATCCAATGTAATCAACATGCTACCAGGTAGCTGGCTTATCAACCGAGGGAATCATGCCATATGTGAAACTCAGTGCTCATGTCTGTTGCTTTGTATTGAGTGGTAGCCATTGTCAGATTGGCTTTAGTGAGTAGAAGTCCATGGTGCTGAGCCTATGCATAACCTATAACACTGCCAACAAGGCTGCTGGGCGATTACCGGGTGGCTGGGGAAAGAGGTTGATTGACAACCACAAAACAGGTCATCATTCTGTTATTTTGATTATTAAAATCCTCCCTCGTTGAGATCACCTTGTGATGAGCATTTTCATGGGACACAAATAACTTCATTTTTTTTTTTTTTTTGCAAATTCAGAGGCATCTATACATGAAACTCTTCAAGTTTCCTTGTCATCAATTTTCAAATTATGTTCTTTTTTTTTTTTTTCAAATTATGTTTCTACCATCTCTCTGACCGTCCAGTCAATCCATTGGCTAAACCCCATGAACTGGCATATAATTGCACATCTGATCTTCTCTCCTTCCAAAAATAGGATATTATTTGGCAATAAAAATGAATGGAAGAAACTTGAAAACATAATACTGCATGAAATGAAGTGCATCACAAAAAATGCATACTATATGATTTCATTTATGTGAAATGTCTAGCATTGGCAAATTCATAGAGACACAAAGTAGACTGGTGTTACCAAGTGTTTGAAGGGAGAGGGGAGTAAGTGTAACTACTAATGAGCGTTGTTTTCTTTTCGAAGCCGTGAAGTCTTTAGAATTAGTGATGTTTGTACAACTCTGTAAGTGTACTTAAAACACTGAATTGTGCACTTTTAAGGGATTAGTTGTATAGTATTTGAAATAGATAAACTCAATACTATTATTGTATGTATTTTTTAATGGAAAAACATGGAAAAGAAAAAGAACATCTCCCATGATTTTTTTTTTTTGATTTTTTTTTTTTAAAGGTGTGTAGGGTGGAGCAGAGGGAGGAGACAAAGTGCGTTTTGAGGGGAAAGAAAATACTGGTAAAATTTAGCTTCTATCCCATTTCCTCCTTGGCTTTTCTATGATGAGTCAATTATCTTGAATTTTTAATCTCAGCTGTTTTAAGGCCCTGAATCCACTATGGAGCATTGCAAGGTGAAATTATCTTCATTACTCCCTAGCTGTGAAATGCAAGGCATCTCCTGGATCTTTTCAGTTTCTGTTTCATAATGTGAAAAATAAACAACACCACCTACTTCAGGGATATTTTGAGGAATAAGGGAGATTGCATTCTTAATGGTTCAACAACAACAAAAAAATGTTCTAGGTGCGTCAACTGTGACTTACAATGATTTCTTTTGTAAATTGAAAAACCATTTTTTGTAGCATAAACAATCTTCCTAATATTATCCATTTTGTAAATTCATATTTTTATTTATTTTAATATATATGTTTGCATATAATCTTGTTACCAAATTTCCTGGTCTGGCTATTCTGTTTTGAGCTTTTCTTTTACTGTTGCTTTGCCCACCAAATTAAGGTTTTAGTTTTCATTATGATTTGACACATTGAACAGCCATCTCCTTTGGTAACCCTACAATTCTGGAATATTGATCTTACTAATATAATACATAAATACAAAATAAAAGTGGAGACTTAAAATTCAGGTTTTCTGAAAGTTATTAAATGTGAATTTAGTCAATTTAGAATAATAGGAAATATTTTTTATCCTATGTACCTAAAATCTAGTGTTGTGCCATGTAGATGACACAGCATAAGATTAACTTGTTGAATTAATGCATTTGACATTGAATTAATGCATTTGACTCTTTTTACATTTGTTTTTTTCTCTTTCTCATACTCTATGGATTTAAAAATATTTAACCTGATATTTTATCCTGTTTATTTTATGTAGCACTATATCAAGAGTGTCTTCTCATGTTTTGAAATATTCTTTGTAATAATTAATTTCTTATGAGAGTGTAAAATTTCATTGGATTATTTTAATCAATTCATTTAAATGTAATTTGCATATATTTAAATAACTCACTGAAACCTGTATGTAAAAACGTTTTAACAAATTTATACACCTGTATAACCACTTCACAATCAAATTATAGAACTTTTCTCATCCCCTTAATAATTTCCAAAGTGGTTTTACCATTTTAATATTCCCATCAGCATAATGAATATCTCAGTTGATTGACACCCTTACCTACATATGGTATTGTTAGTCTTTTTAATTTTAGTTCTTACTGGGCATTTCATTGTGTATTTAGTTTTCTTTTCCTGGATGAATAATCACAAACACTTTATCAACTGTGAATTGGCCATTTGTCTATCTTGTATCTGTACTATCTTTTTAAGTAATTTGACCATTTAAAAATCTCTTTGTCATCTTTGTTGTTTTTATTATTAAGTTGTAAAAGGTTATTTCAGAACTGTCAGCACAAATTATTTCATCAAATTGTATGTCTAGCTTCACACATACACATACATGCACACACACACATAGTTTTAAAAGGAAGATTTAATTTTGATAAAGTCCAATCTATGATTTTTTCTTTTTATAATTTATGCATTCCATATATAAGATAAGACATTTTTATATGTTCAAAGTAGCAAAAAGTTTCCCCTGTGTTTTCTCTAAAAGTTTTGTAAATTTAGTTCTTAGAATCTATCATCCATTTCCATTTAATTTTTGTGTATAGCTTAAGGTAAGCATTGAGGTCTAGTTTTTTTCATATGAATATTTCATTTTTCCAACACTATTTGTTGGAAGGATTACACATTGCTGATTGAGTGTTGTGGTGCCTGTATTGAAAATCAATTGGCCATGTATGTGTGGCACTCTTTCTGGACTCTACTCCATTGCCTTCCTCTATATCTGTCCTTTAACCAATACAAAATTGTCTTAATTCTATAGTCTCATATTAATCTGTTGTTAAATTTATCCCCAAATATATCTATATGACACTTTATTTTTTTTTAAGATTTTATTTATCTATTCATGACAGACACAGAGAGAGGCAGAGACACAGGCAGAGGGAGAAGCAGGCTTCTTGTGGGGAGTCTGATTCATGACTTGATTCTAGGACCCTGGGATCTCAACCTGAGCCAAAGGCAGATGCTCAACCACTGAGCCACCCAGGTGCCACTTGATGTCACTGTAAATGGCTCACTTCTCATACATTAAGACTTCTATAAATTATTTTCAAACTAGGTCACTCAATAACATGTATTGTTTTTGTCTTTAATTTCTCTAATGATGTCTTACCTTATGTTGATGTCCTTCTGTCATTCACAAGAAACTGAGATCTTCGAGAGCATAGGATAGATCCTACTCACTGTTGTGTAAGCAGCAGAGAAAGAAGATGGTTATCAATTATGAATAAACGACTTGGGTCAGGTCCTAATCTCATAGTCATTAGTAGAGACCCTACTTTGTGCTCTGCGCTGGTTGTGGAGTGTACTTCAAAAAAAATTATAAGAAATACCAAAGTTTGTTTGGCAGACAAATATGGAACATCCACTAATATGACTTCAGGATGTTAAATGATTCTAATATAAATTATTTCTGTATTTCATATAAATGTGAAATGATACTTAAAAATTATTTGATCCATGCATCTGCAAATTGCTTTTTGGAACAAAAATGTTTTCGCAGAGATTTCAGAATCTAAAATAATTTTCTTTTATTACAAACTATAGGGTTCTAAGTCTGAAGATGTTTCTGCAAAGCTATTTAGAATCACAATATTTTTAAAGATATACTTGTGATTTATCATTGCTCTTATTCTACTTATATCTTTTAAAAATCTTTATTAATTCCATGTTTAAAATCTGATGATAATTTCATGATTCAAAACTGAGTTGAAGATTCAGATTTATTTATATATCTCATGTAATACTATCTGAAGTTATTTAATGTGTTTTTTATTACAATCATAAAAATTTTTCTGTTACCGACTTTAATATACTTGCCATTTATCTTCTTAAAACTATGGGAAGCTTAACTCTAAAACACGATTAAAGTATTTTTCCACCTACAGTGTCCCTGATTTTTTCTTTTTTTCCTTTTTGCTATATGTTTCATAAAATATATTCTGACGCTTGTGCATGTAACAAAATGTGACTTACTGATTGCCAACCCCAGAGTTTTCTGTCAGTCTTGATTTTGCTCAATTTAACAGTGGCCTTGCACACAGTCGATCACAACGTTCTTATCATTTGACTTCATGGGGTAGCAGTGATTTCTCATCTTGCATCTTATCTTTCCAATCATTCTTTTTGCCTGTGTCACAAAGACACTTCCTAAGATTCCTAATATGCCACTTAGAGTATATAATTAATGATGAAGGTTGGTTGAAGCGCCATGGGGGCTCCTCACTCTCTGCTGTGTGTCCTGAACTCACAGTCTATACAGGGCTCTAAGAGTAATAGATGCACAGGGAGCACTATATAGAGAAAGAATGTGTTATTTAATCGTAATGTGTTTCTTCATAAATATTCCATGTTCAGAATTCTGGATTTTTGTTGCAGAAGCGAGGGGTTTCTATTGCAGATAAAAACCTCTCTATATCTTTTTAAAAGGAAAGACTAGACTTTCCTTCAATCGGCAAAGCTTTTAAAGCAAATACATATCAGATATTAACAAATTTAATATGATTAGTACATTGATCTTGTATATGACAAGGCAGCCACTATTATACACTTACTTGGGATCACATTCTGGCTATTAGAAATAGCTGAAGGGAAGCATTTCTGGAGGAAAAAAAAAAACACAGAGCACAGAGTAAGCTTTATATACAAAAACAATTCTTGCTCATGTGCACTAGTAGACATTCACAAAATATTTAGAGTAGCACTCTTTGCAGTAGCAAATACTTTAAAAGCTTTTTGCCAGAACAACTGAAAAATAAAGAGTGGGAAAATACATGGTGAAAATTAATGAACCCTAAGATGGCTGAATCTTATTAAGGTAATATTGCAAGTAGCAAAGGATCTCTTTCACCATGGCAGGCTAGGTAATTCATACCAATGCTTCTACTGAAAAAAAAAAAAAAAAGAGAGAGAGAGAGAGAGAGTAAAAAGCTGAGTAAAGGAATAATAATCATCTGTTGAGAACATCTGAGAGCAAACAACGCAGTACAAGTTATAGGGACAACAGCCATAAAAATGGAGAAAACAACAACAACAACAACAACAAATCCCCAAAACTAGAGAGGCCAGTCTATCATTGGAGATCTCTTTTTCTATAAGAGCATCTGCCAATTCTGGAACTTTGGGAGGCTGAGAAAATGAGAAACTACTTAGGGATTTCTTATGTACTTTAAATTACACTAAATTAAATTAAACATGGAGTTTAGAGCCTACCAAAAAAGAAGAGAAAGGGAGAGATTGAGGAAGACAGAGAAACAGAAATAAGCAGAGACACAGAGAGACATTGAGAGATGCTGGTTAAATTTCAAAACTAGAAACACATGGTCACTCACAACATATGAACATATGCCAACTTACGAATCTATATCTAATTGAAGATACACTTCAAACATACATGAAATGAACATTTGACCAGCAGACACTCTGAAGTGTCCCTTACTAGTAGAAGGAAATTGACAACAGATTCAGATTTGAAAATGTAGATAGAAATGAAAAAGAATGGAAAATATGAATAGGTAGACAAACCTAAATATATGGGTAGGTAAAATAAAAACATATGATACTTTATTCTGAATATGTGTATATATATATATAATAAAACAACAAGAATGCATAAACTGTGAGGGGAATGAATGTGAGTTAACATTCTAAGGTATTTACATTGGCTAGGGAGAAGTAAGATGTCAATTTTTGGTAAATCAAATATGTACATTGTAATTTCCGGGATAACCACTAAGGAGAGAGCAGAAGAATGATTGCCATCATAAATTTTTCTAAAAAATAAGAAATGCATAAATAACCAAAATAAAGCAATCTCAAATATAAGCTGCTTAGAAGAAACATAGCTGAAATATACAGCTTCAAAAAGGTGGAAAATAAAACAATGAAAAAAAGATATACTATATAATATATGAACCAAAAGAGAGTTAATATAACTATGTTACTATCAAGCAGGACAGAATTTAAATTAATATAAAAATAAAATATTAGAATAAAATAATTTATAGAGATATAATTTAATTCAAAAGTAATATATAGAAGTGTACATTTATATGCTTTACAAAATGAATGAAGAGGAATGATGAAAATTGTTAAAAGTATATTAGCAAGATAGGTTAATAGATAAGTAAATGTTTAAAAAATAGAATTTTCAAAATATCAAATATGAGGAAATAATTATAGTGCTTGTTTGTAAATTAAAAGTCCTCATTTAAGACATTGATTCACATAGTATATTGTTATAATTAAAATATGCCTTTAGTAGTATGATGTCTTATAAAGCATGAAAACACAGACAAAAACTCACAAGAATATTTGTATATTGATAATTATCATTCTATGTAATGGATATAGATTATCAATGTCTATAAAGTACATTAACTGAAGAGAATTAAAAATGCAATATCCATACAATTATATCTCACTTCTCTAGATCTAACTCTATTTTATTATTTCTCAAGGAACTAGCATAATGTCAAATATAGTTTATTACCTTTTTTTATTTTAGATTTTAAAAATCTTTTAAAGAACCAACTAAATCTTGTTAAAGACAACAAAATATCAACTTCGTAACCTAAAATTATTTTAGCATTTTCTTTTTAAATTATTCAAAATATGAAATAAAAAAGATAAAAATGAAAAAAAATATGTGGAATAATTTAAAACAATTCTATCATATAAACATAAGCTCATTTTTTGCATAGTACTTTGGTATTTTTTTCTAAACACCAAAAACCCCCCCTTCATCATCATACCATTTGATACACTGCATTTCTCCTTAGTATTATTTTATGAAATAGTATTTCAGTGTATTATTACTAATTATTATTTTAACAAATATTGTTCATTTGATATATAGTAACTCAATAAGCATATCCAATATTATTGCATATTTGAATATATGTATAAATAATTTATAATTTAACATATTTTATATGTGCTTTTTAATTCTGAGGACTTTTTTTTCCTAAGGAAAATCCATAGGCATAGGATTATTGGTTTATAGACTCAATATAAATATGATTGTTATTATTGTTTAATTTTCCATAAAGAGTAACAATATGTTCTTCCATAATAAGTGAGCTGATATTTGATCTAACAAGCACCTATTGAGTATCTAATGTATAGAATGAAAGAAAAATATCCTGGTATAGGAAAGAAAGAAAACATACAGTTACTGCTCTTGAAGAATTTATAACTTATTTAGCAGGCTAGAATGTTACAGTTCAAAGAAGGAACAAAGTCTCTGTTTTGCCTAAGTGCCTAAGTCCATGACAATTTCTGCTATTATCTACTTGCTACTAAATTAATAGCAAACTTTTACATTTTCATATAACATGTTTCTTGGAATATTTATGTTTTGACATTGTAGATTTTTTAACTCTTTATCTTACTTTGCTCTATTAGTAACTTAAGACATATGACAATTATAAGATAGTACCAGAATTTCTGCTATGTATGGGTTCCTGAAAACCCTCTTGTGCAAAAATCATACACTAAAAATAATAGGGCTATGAGAATAATAGAGTTGTTACCAATCACTCAAAACCCAGTACCTTATGATCAGAGCCTTAATAAAAACGATAACAATCCTAATAAAAATATTAGTATAGCTAAATCTCTTCTGGAATTTGCACCTGGAATGACAATCTTTCATACCATTAAACATGAGAATAGTGCTTCCTGTGACTTCCAGAAGACTTTCAGAAGACGCTTTTTTTTCAAATACGGAACAAATGCATCAAAATTAGCAAACACTTTTCAGGAGTAGCCATTTTTATTAATCATTATTTTAAAACAAAAGGCAAGACTAATAATGTACTCTATGTTGACTAATCGAATTTAAATTATAAATAAATAAATATAATTATTAAAGCAATAAAATAAATAAAATAAAAGGTAATATGCCCTTAAGCTTCCCTTCTATAGGTGAACAATCCTAAGATAGTTTAGTATATTGAAAGGTTTTAGCAGTTTAAAGGCTATCAATTATCACCTAACACCTAAAGAAAGGTGCTTCTGTGGGGTTTTCAGTATTTATACCAATTGCTACAAAATATTAATCTGCTGGGGAAAATTGCATATAAAGAAGCATGTGTTTAGTAATGTCATTCTCCTATTTACTCAACATATATATGCTAATTCATATTAAAAAACAAGTATGTTACAGAACAGAATACATAACAACCATTCCTTTTCTACACGGGAGCTTTATCAAAATTGTTTTCTATTGTATACTTTTCAAGGTCCCTTTTACTTGAAAATTTGGAGCTAATAAACTCTCTTTAATCTTAGTTGTTTAAACCTCTCACATATTTTCATATTTAATTATCAAAATTAATGTTTGCTTATATTATATCATACTCTTTACTGTTCACTTTTTAAACCTTATAATTAATAAGGAGCTTATATTTAATACCTCCACTCTATATCTCTATAGCTGCATAAAGTCTTCCAACTCATATTCCATTGTTTTCCATTATGTGGAATGAATAATAAATTTTTGACATGTAGATTTGATTTGCCCATGAATGGCTATATAAAATGATTTCCTTCAAAATTTGTGAAGCAAACTATACACTTTATTGATCAATTGCATTAAAAATGTAATATTCAGGGACCCTTGGGTGGCTCAGCGGTTGAGTGCCTGGATGATCAGGGCGTGATCCTGGAGTCCTGGGATTGAGCCCCACATTAGGGTCCCTGCATGGAGCCTGCTTCTCCCTCTGCCTATGTCTCTGCCTCTCCCTCTCTCTCTCTCTGTCTCTCATGAATAAATAAATAAAATAAAATCTTAAAAAAAGTAATATTCAATAAGCACCTAATTCCAATATCTTAGTAAATTAGCACACACAGTTTATTTCACATCAGTAATAGATCATTTCTACTTTTTAATTCTATAAATAACATTCTAATATTTAAGATGTAATGATAATGTTAGATGAAGTAGATAATAGATGCATAGTACCTGCTCTAAATTCTTACATAATCAAGTAGTTTAGCACATATTGCAAGAGCAGAATGTTAGTTTGTAGATTACAAAGTAATTCCAACTCTGAACTAAATCACAAAGATGACTTCTGGTCTCTCTTTTTTATTAATTCCTAGCTCTTCACTTTGCTTTTTTCCCCCTATTATCCAGTTTCCTTTCCATTGTACAATAAATGAAATAAGACAGAATTCAGATGGATGATGCTTGGAAACCAATGGTTTTATTTAATCAGAATAACAGGAACCTTAACAATACAGGGATACTGAGAGAATTCAAACCATTTCAGACTGCTCTATAATCAAGTTTCTATGAACAAAGCTCAAAATTAAAGGAAGAAGTGTAGGAAAAAATCTCTTTCAACTTACATTAGTCTCTTCATCTCTGGTTTTAAGGATTGAATTTAATATTAAGATAGTTAATTGCTGTTGCTTGAAAGATCTATTAGAAAACTTAAACTGCAATTGTAAATATGACAAAATAATGTTCCATTAAAGCAAATTTTTCAATCCATTTATTCAGTCTTCATGTACTCAGTTTTTATTTTATGGCAGTAGAATAAGAAAAGAGAAAAATAATAAATAGAAAATAATACAGATAGATGTAAGCTGCAGAAATCCTTACATTCTGGTTGGTGTAAGAGAATCTTAGAAAAGGACTAAAGAGGAGATATCCAAAAAAGATAAGCAGTGTCTGAGAAACTGAAGAAAATCAGGATCATAAAGGAGGAAGTTTTCAAGATTATTAAGTATCACATAAATATCAATTAAATATGGATTGATAAGTTTTTGTCCATTGCATCTGTTCCTACCCAGAGAAGGTAGGGATGACCTTCTCTAGAGGAATTAATAACACATAAGGATAGATGTCAGATCGCTATTGCATTAAAAGTGAATGTGTAAAAAAAAAAAAAAAGTGAATGTGTAAAATGAAGACGTAGAAATTGATGAAATATGAATTAGGCCTTTTTTCCAGGTAATAGCATTGCAGCAATGTAAATTTTATTTTATTTTATTTTATTTTTTTAATTTGCGCATTGATTTATTATGCCTTTCATGAATGATTTCTTTATATCATACAATCCTTTTTTTTCATGCAATCCATTTTGATAGCATTTTAGTAGAATTTCTCTCATAAGTAGAGTCAATCCTCTCAAACCCTACTATTGTTCTATCAACTAAATTTATGTAATATTCTAAATGCTTTGTTATCACTTCAACAATCTTTATAGTAACTTCACCAAGAGATTGATAGATTCCATCTCAAGGTACCACTATGTTTGTTCATTGAGAATCAATTCCTCATCCATTAAATTTTTATCATGAGATTAAAGCAATTCAGTTGCATCTTCAGACTCCACTTCCAGTTCTCTTGCTATTTCCACTACATCTGCAGTTTCTTCCTGCATTAGAGTCATAAACCTCAACCCTTCAAAATCATCCAAGGGTTTGAATTAACTTCTTTCAAACTGTTGTAAATGTTGATATTCTGGCCACTTTCCATGAATTAAGAATGCACCTTAATTGCACATCTAGGATGATAAATCCTTTCCAGAAGGTTTTCAGTTGTCTTTGCCCAGATCTATCACAGGAATCACTATCTATGGAAGTGTAGAACCTTACAAACTTTATTTTTATTTTTTATTTTATTTTATTTTATTTTATTTTTTATTTTTATTTTATTTATTTATTTTTTAATTTATTTTTTTTTTGGTGTTCAATTTACTAACATAGAGAATAACCCCCAGTGCCCGTCACCCAATCATTCCCACCCCCCACCCTCCTCCCCTTCCACCACCCCTAGTTTGTTTCCCAGAGTTAGCAGTCTTTACGTTCTGTCTCCCTTTCTGATATTTCCCACACATTTCTTCTCCCTTCCCCTATATTCCCTTTCACTATTATTTATATTCCCCAAATGAATGAGAACATATAATGTTTGTCCTTCTCCGACTGACTTACTTCACTCAGCATAATACCCTCCAGTTCCATCCACGTTGAAGCAAATGGTGGGTATTTGTCATTTCTAATAGCTGAGTAATATTCCATTGTATACATAAACCACATCTTCTTTATCCATTCATCTTTCGTTGGACACCGAGGCTCCTTCCACAGTTTGGCTATCGTGGCCATTGCTGCTATAAACATCGGGGTGCAGGTGTCCCGGCGTTTCATTGCATTTGTATCTTTGGGGTAAATCCCCAACAGTGCAATTGCTGGGTCGTAGGGCAGGTATATTTTTAACTGTTTGAGGAACCTCCACACAGTTTTCCAGAGTGGCTGCACCAGTTCACATTCCCACCAACAGTGTAAGAGGGTTCCCTTTTATAGACTCACAGGACACTACAAAAAAATACTATACAGATTCCTATATGGTCTTCACACAACTTGTCTCTAAAACATTATATAACCAGAAAATTTTATTTCAAAATAAAAAGTGTAAAAATACCAAGAATGTCCAATTTAGGTACATTTGAACCCAACATTTTGATTCTATGTTCTCAGTGGAAAGAGAGAAATATAAACAAACTTGAATTCTATTTTATATTTAATGGTTGTTTTCAGTAGTGTTATTGATATAGAAATTCTATAATCATACAGGCATACTGTAAGATTGAGCTAATGAGTAAATATATTGATGGTGTTGGGAGTCAGAATACTCACTATACAACAAAGGAATAAAAATTGTGGAATAAAAAAAAGGCAAGAATGGATTCTGTGGTGTTAGATAACAATTAGAAATATCAGTATAAAAAAAGAAATATCAGCATAAATTCATGATTTCAACGTATTTTACCGTGTTATAATGATATTTATCTATACATAGTTCAATGTGTAGCTTATTTTTATAGCTAATATGTATATGTTATATGCAAGAAGGAAGATAAAAATATGGATTGAGTGGGGGTGCCTCAGATGGTTAAGCATCTGATTCTTGGTTTCAGCTCAGGTCATATCTCAGGGTCTTGAGATTGGGCTCCACACTCAGCTTGGAGTCTGCTCAAGATTCTCCTTCTCCCTTTCTTTGCCTTTCTGTCCCCATGCCTTCCTCCCAGTTGCTTGTGCATGCTCTCTCTCTAAAACAAATAAATAAAATCTAAAAAATATATAGTACAGGATAAGTCATGGGAGATTCCTAACTTTCTGATTTTGTAAAAGACTGGATGTACTCATTACTACTGGAGAATAATTGTTCCAAGTCTCATTCAGTGGGCAAAGGCATGGAATAAAAAGGTCAATCTTATCCCATTATGCCAACTATAAATAGAGTGTGCGATCATGCAAAAGTTGGTAAAAAATGCTCAGGTGTGTGTGTGTGTATGTGTGTGTGTCTGTGTTACAAAAGAGAACACATATTGGGATCCCTGGGTGGCTCAGCGGTTTAGCACCTGCCTTTGGCCCAGGGCACGATCCTGGAGTCCAGGGATCGAGTCCCGCATCAGACTCCCTGAGTGGAGCCTGCTTCTCCCTCTGCCTGTGTCTCTGCTTCTCTCTCTCTCTCTCTCTGTGTGTGTGTCTCTCATGAATAAATAAATAAAATCTTAAAAAAAAAAAGAGAACACATATTAAAGTAAATGTAGCAAAATATTAACAACTGGTAAATCTGAGTAGTAGATGCACAAATGTTATTAGTGATACACTTGACATTCTTCTCGAAGTTTGGAATTATTGCAAAATTAGTATTAAGAAAGATCAAATTTCATTTTTCTTGGTTGGGTACAGTATACTTTATTGATGATATATGGCAAGGTAGGGCTCCCCCCAGCTCCTCCTCTTCCTCCAGGTCTGGGATGTAAATTGGAGGTCAGGAGATTCTTGGTGTATTGGGGGATTAAGTTGGGATAGGGACTCCCCAGCAGCTGAGGGCTCTATCTTCCTCTTGTTCTTGCTGGGGCTGGTGGTCCAGGAGGCTCTTACTCCTTGGAGGCCATGTGGACCATGAGGTCCAACACCTGGTTGCTCTAGCAGAATTCATTGCCATACCAGGAAATGAGCTTGACGAAGTAGTCATTGAGGGCAATGCCAGGCCCGTCCTCGAAGGTGGAAGAGTAGGTGTCACTGTCGAAGTTGCAGGAGACAACCTGGTAGTCAGTGTAGCCCAGGATTCCCTTTAGGGGGCTCTCCAATGCCTGCTTCACCATCTTCTTGATGTCCTCATATTTGGCAGCTTTCTCCAGGTGGCAGGTCATATCCACAACTGACATGTTGGACATGGGGACTCAGAAGGCTATGCCAGTGGGCTTCCCATTCAGCTCAGGGATGACCTTGCCCACTGCCTTGGCAGTGCCTGTGGAAGCAGGAATGATGTTCTGGGAAGCCCCTAGTCTGTCACTCCAAAGCTTCCCTGAGGGGCCGTCCACAGTCTTCTGGATGGCAGTGATGGCATGGACAGTGGTCATGAGGCCCTCCATGATGCCGAAGTGATTATGGATGACTTTGGCCAGAGGAGCCAAGCAGTTGGTGGTGCAGGAGGCATTGCTGACAATCTTGCTGGACAATCTGGATCACCCCACTTGTTGTTGGCAGGATCTTGCTCCTGGAAGGTGGATCTGGACTTCCCATTGATGACAAGTGTCCCATTCTCAGCCTTGACCATGCCGTGGAATTTGCTGTGGGTATAATCATACTGGAACATGTACACCATGTAGTTGAAGTCAATGAAGGCGTCATTGATGGCGGCAATATCTACTTTGCCAGAGTTAAAAGCAGCCCTGGTGACCAGGTGCCCAATACAGCCAAATCGTTCACTCTGACCTTCACCATCATGTGTCGGGGTCGCAGCTGGCACTGCACTAGAAGACGTGGCTGTCTGTTGACGAGGGAGGAACAGAGAGCCGAAAGACCAAATTTCAGATTAATAAGTAGAAATGGTAAGTATAAACTAATAATTTTAAAAACTCGTTTTTGAAAAAAAATTAAATGATCATTAAATAAAAATGGAAATAATAATTGAAAAATAGTAGCATTCAATCATTTTTAATATTTACTACCTGTCATGCATTTTCAAAATGCATTTTATGTATTCTTCATTCATTTAACCCATGCAAAGTCTTGTGGTGGTAGATTGTTTTCCCAGCTTTACAGAGGAGGAAACTAAGGCACAGGGATTTTTAATTAGCCTAGGAAAGTGACTCAGATGATAGTTGGAAAACTGGTTCAAATAGAAGCAGTCCAATTCTACAACCAGTGAGATCAACCGTTGCAGTTGGTGAAGTCAACATCTTCTTATAGCTATGAGAAGAACTCAATGTGTAACAAGGCAGTGAAGCCACAAAGGATAGTTCTCCACCATAGGAGAGAATGGATTTCAAATTACATGTGGAAAGGTTGGCCTCAAGTAACATAAAGATTACTTCTCCTGTGGTATCAGGGATTTGCTTTGGCAATTGAACAGAGTGATTAAGATAGTTATTGAGATAATTTGTGTAAAATCTATTTATAAATTTAGATGGAGTCATATTACTTATCTACTTGAAAAGTCATTTTATTGGTGAAGACCAGAAATTTCAGTCTACTTAATAGGAAAAGACCGAAATTAAAAATCCCTTTATAAGCAGCTGGCTGCTTTTCATGTTTACTGCAATAATTTCTTGAGTTAAAAAAAAAAAAAAAAAAAAAAATAATAATTTCTTGAGTTGAAACATAGCATCTAATGTAATACTATCTGACTGGAAGTATGGCATTTATGTAAAAAATATGGCATTTCATTATTTTTAAATTGACTGTAGAAATAATTTGATGCAAGTAGAATAATATAGGTATGTGGATAATCTAATTCAATTAGTTATACATATTTTGGATAATTGCTGAGAAGCAGACCTATTAATTCTTTGAAAAAGTTGCTATGAGGGCAGCCTGGGTGGCTCAGCGGTCTTAGAGCTGCCTTAGGCCCAGGGTGTGATCCTGGAGTCCCAGGGTCCAGTCCCACGTCAGCTCCCTGCATAGAACCTGCTTCTCCTCTGCCTGTGTCTCTGCCTCTCTGTCTCTCTCTGTGTCTCTCATGAATAAATAAATAAAATCCTAAAAAAAAAGGATACTATGAGATCATAATGATATGTGTTCATACTTATGAGATGAGCAGGTAATTTCTTATATTAAAATATATGTATAAATGTAAAGGTGTGTGATATAGAACATGTGCCATCTTTAGCAAAGATGCACAGATTAAACAATTAACAAATTAAAATTATTTCCACCAAATGCTGATTTTCAAGCCTACTAATATTGTGACATACTTTTGATTATTATTCTGGCTCCTTATTTTCTGTTTTCTTGCACATTTCAAAACCAGTTTCAGAAAAAAATACTTGTTTTGTTTTTTTCTGAGCCACTTAGGTAACAACACAATCACGACATCTCTCTGCTTGAATCTTAATCATCCACTTTACCTATAGAGTTTTATATAAAGTCCTTGAACACACTCACAGTGACATTTTTGATCTACACTTCCCTTGACAGCATGCCACCTCATATCCAGTCAGTCCCAGTACTGATTTTGTCTGCATCCTCTGTATTTTATAGACATTCTAATGTAGAATATATATATCACACATATGACACTGCAATAACTGCTAGTAGTGTCCTTCCCTACATTGTGTGTGATGAGAAGCCTTGAAAATTAAAAAAAAAAAAATGTGGACCATAGCATTTTTATAGAGTTTTCAAAGGTACATAGAGGTAACTAAAATTTCTTTTTAAGACATTAAATATTAATTTTCATAATATACTATAAGATACATTTCCTACAAGAGGGATACATGGAGCACTCTGAGAAAATACAGTAGTGTGGAAGAGTTTGGTCACTTACTCAAATCTATAGCAGGACAGAGAATCAACACAGATAAGGCTAATAGGGATTGAAAGGAGGTAAGGCGTATGTTGAGAGAAGTTTTTTTTAAATCTTTTTAAAAGATATTTATTTATTTATGATAGACATAGAGAGAGAGAGAGAGAGAGAGGCAGAGACACAGGAGGAGGGAGAAGCAGGCTCCATGCCAGGAGTCTGACGTAGGACTGATCCCGAGACTCCCGGATCACGTCCTGGGCCAAAGGCAGGCACTAAACCACTGAGCCACCCAGGGATCCCCTGTTGAGAGAAGCTTCATGTGAAGCCTTGGCAAGTCAATCAGGGGTACATAAACCATAATGCTGGGCAGCCAAGAGGATGATGCATCATGTACCCCTTTGGTTTGAGTGGTCAGAAGATTGAAGGAGAGAAAATCTAAAGAAAAAAATGGTCTTTGAAGGCATAGGGAATTCTCCACAGGTTACAGATCATTCAGATTTGAACTTCATAACTGCTACCCATTCCAAGTTTTCAAAATACAAGTCTAAATTCAATCTATTCTCAATTGCAAAGTGCTTATTTTTTAACAGAACTGAGTATAGAGTTTGTGGGTTCCTAAATCTTTCTGCTTCATTCTTTTCCCATCTGATGCTCAGGGATGGCTTCCTTGTATCACTATGATAGGCAATACATTTTGGTTTATATTATATATTAAAAAGGGACAGATCCCTGTCACTAGAGGAATAAACTAAAGCTCTTATATTGGTATTTGGAACCCAAGTGGACCCCAACTATCCCTGCCCCAAAAAAACAGAAAAGGAGAGGAAAGGAAAGGAAAAACAAATTCAAGGTCTAATACCTCCCAAACACATTTATAAATAAAACCACATGCACACATTTTGATATAAAATACAGTATTTGTACAATTGCAACAAGTACATTCTAAGTGACATTTTTCAGGTCACAATATAGCTACCATGTCATAAATGGCCATTAAAATCGGACCCCAGTCATTGTGTTACATGCCCTTGTTGCATTGTGTAAGAGCAACTGGGCTGGTTGCAAAAACATCTTGATAGTTTTCATGATCGATTTTTGACATGTGAAAGAGGGGAAGAATTGTTAAAATTCAGAGATTCTATCCCAGCCACCTCTTTGACTTTGTTTGCACAATCAGAGCATGAAGTTATTGCCTTCTAGATTTGGCATCTGTGCTTCTATGTATAATGGATTCTTGCCACTATTTAGGGGAACAAATACCCCCAGGATGCTGAATGTGGTGAGAGTATGTGAATGTGTTAGCTGATGAAGGTTTCTGCAAATCTTCCTCTCCAAGAGACCTTCATCGTTTCTCAGAACTTTCTTGAAGTCATAAATACAGAACTGTAAGAATCCTTGTTTCCTGAAAAATGACACAAAACAAAACAAAAACAAAGGAAACACAAAATACCAAAACTACTCTACAAAACAAACAAACAAACAAACAAAAAACACCTCTGTTTCCTCTGTTTTCTGAAATATGGTGGTTGCTGGAACAAGATGAACAAGTACAGAGACTTGATTATAGGTTCAGACATGAATTCTAAAATTATGGACTGGTCTGTCTAAATCTAGTGGCTTTTCCATCCATTATTTTTTGATAATCTGCATGATTGCCCAGCTAAGAATCATTCAAAAAACTCACCTAGCAATTGTGGTCACTCATAGTTTGAAATCTTCAGAAATAATGAGGGTCTGAAGCTAATTTAAACAAAACAAAACAAAACAAAAACAAAATAGCACAAATTGTGAGCTATATGATAAGCTAACTCACATGCTGTTTCTAAGTGGTTAGTTTTTTATTCCCCTGGGAAAAATAAGGGAAAATAACCCAATTTTATTTCCTTTCCTCATAAACCTTAGGGTTATTTTGATACTTAAGAAATTGGAGAATAAATAAATGGATTATTGCAAATGCCAGAGCAGTACTTCTGTGCCTGGCAGGGGCTTAAGTTTACAGTAATACATATTTGATAATAGCACACAACCAGGGAGATCATAGGAAATTTGAAGAACAAGTGAGTATAGATTAATATAAGTATATCTTTATTGAGTAAAATATAACCATCAAGATTATATTTTATACAAAAGAGAGATGGGAAATGATGACGGCTGTGAACTGTATAACAAAAAGCAGAACGAAACACAGAAAAGTAAGGAACCTAGGGAGATGCGCTAAGCATTTCTAAAATGATTGGCTTCAGTAAAGCATGAAAACTACCCTTCTAGTGCTCTTCTTTCTTTTTTTTTAAGTTCTAAGATAGGGCTGCTTTGCTGTATCTAGTTCTAATTGACACTTCCGCCAAATTCCTTACCAGTTTTGTAATTGTTTTCTTTCTGTAAGAATATTTGTGGAATTGTAAACTAATGGTTTTTCAATAAGAAACTCATATGCCTTTAAAAAAAATCTAACTTTTATTTGGCTTGACACACTTTACTTATATACCTTTAAAGGGTGAACTGAACAAACCTATTTAACTGGTTGTGGAACTTCTTTAGTATATGCAATATTTTTAGAAAATAATTGAAGTTTATTTTGTCATAATTAAATTCATTTTATACCTTGTACATCTGATGCTTGATGCACACTGACACAAAAACTCGATCATTTCTAGGTAAGTTGGTAATTTGCAGATATTTCTCAGTCATATCAAATTGTAGCTTCTATGATATTCAGTATTATTTTCATTTTATACTTTCAGCCCTTCTGAATTTCATGCTAAGTGTCAAGTGGCTTCTGGAAATATCAGTCACATTTGTGGGGAGGAGAATATAGAAGACTATTGGTTTTTCTTGATGTTATATTAATAGCATTTTTTTAAGATTGTATTTATTTATTCATGAGAGACACACAGAGAGAGGCAGAGGCATATGCAGAGGGAGAAATAGGCTCCCTTCAGGGAGCCTGATGCTGGATTCCGTCCTGGGATCCCAGGATCATACCCTAAGCTAAAGGTAGATGCTCAACCACTGAAACACCCAGGGGACCCATATAGTAGCATTTGAGATAAAATCAGTTTCATTTGATCCTTAGGCATTTTCTCGTCCTCACTGAAATATTCCAGGATGTAATCTTGCTTCCTTCAAACCCAGGTGGATAGTTCACCTTACACCTTTTGCTATGTGGACACCTGTCTACGTAGCTGCAAACTTTGCCATAGGTCTATCAGTTCTTTTCTACTAGCTTTATGACTTTATCTATTAGATAATATGGAGTAAACTCTTCTCTTGCATTTTTCCTTGACCAAGGGTGGTTGGTGGACACTTACTCTGCCCTTTGTTAAATTAATTCAACAAGGAAGCCATTAGATTGAGGTGACTCTAATGTTGTGAGTATCTTTGTAAACAAACAAATATCAAAGCCTGTAAATGCTTCAATAATGCCCATTCTTTGCTCCCATGCCTCCTCTATCTTAAGTTCCCCCCCACCCCCAGCTCCTGTGTGCCAGTGTACTCCTAACCACTGGGGGTTTGGCACTGATTCAAATTGATTTTTGTTCCAAAAAACTCTTTAAAACATGCTTCATTTTACATTTTAAAACTCTAAAACACCCTATAAGACTTATTCCAAGTATGTCTCTGATTCTTTATCCCATTTTGTTTGTCACTGCCTCTACTCCTTCCCATCAAAAGGTGGAAGCTATTTCCATAACCCTCTGATTTCATCTGCCTCTGTGACTTGCTATGGTAACTAGAATGTTGTAGAAATGAAGATGTATTGATTCTGGCCTAGATTTCAGGAAGCTTTCTATGTTTACCATTTTTTTTTTTTCCAGATCTAGATAAACAACACATGAATGATTCCAGGAGAGTCTGCTGGAAGAAAGGCATTACATGGCCCATCCATACTAACCAAGGACACCCTGACCAGGCAGGCTGCTGCACAGTCAATCGGTGGAGCCATGTACTCCTATCACAGCTGCTTATAGCTGCAAAGGTAAATGTAGCCAGGACCAGAAGAAACACTCAGCAAATGTATAGCCTTATGAACAATGATAAATGCTCATGAACTTAAGTCACTAAGTTTTGGTGTGGTTTGTTATATAAGGAGAGTTAACTGAGAAAGCCTCCTTACAGCTCTCAGCTCTGTTGCCCCAATGTCACTTTGTGGGCATGAGAACCATTTTTTTTTTTTTTTTCCTGGATAAATCTGTTTCCACAGGAATGGTAGAACATATCTGTGGGTTTTATTTTGGTCTCTATTCCTTTCCAAACTCCTATTTATGAGCTATGATGGTTCAAAAAAATCAAAACGTATGTATGGGGTCTAGGAATTACAACTTCATTGCCAACACTGACAATAGAGAACTAGTTAGCTTAGAAGGCCAATCAACTAGAAACAGAGCCAATTGGCTTCATTCCTAATTTGTAAAACTGGAGTCTATTATCAACATACTTAATAAAAGAAAACTCTTATTCTTATTGGTTCTTAGCCTTCTCCACCCCCTCATTTTTGTTGACATATTTTATTTGTAAAAGTCCTTCTTCATCTGCTGTTATTCTGAATTAAGAACCTTCTTTAGTTTCACCTTTACTCTTGTTATGGATAAAGATGATTTGAATTCCCTTGATTTTCTCATACTTGTACAGCACATAAAAAATTGGCTAGCTTTATTTTATATCAACCGTACTTTCTTATGATAATGACATGCTTATCAGACTTTCTGTAACACACACTGAATCCTTTTTCCATATGACACAAGACTGAAGGTCAGTAACCACTAATCAACCAAATGAAAATATCTTTGGCTTTTTCAACTTACTTGTAAATGCTTCTTTCATCTCCTTGTCTTAACTAAGTGTGGCAGTGTTTTGAGCATACTGCTTTTCCAGTCTTTTTAATTATTAACTGAATGTATTTATCCAAACAACTTTGTAAGCTCTAGAGTTAAGAGGTATGGCAATATTCTAGTAGCCCACAACCCTCCTTTAGGAGTAAACATACTTTTTGGGGGGCTCATACAACCATAACAGAAACTTGTCTTTGCAGTGATTACTCTGGTTGATCATGCTTTAAAGACAGTTACTTGACTTTATCTTTCTCTCTACTACAAGACCAGCTATCAGTCCTATAGGCTGGTTCCATAATAACAAGAATCAAAACCATGGACTCAGTTTCCGGCGCTCCCCAGATTCAGTGACTTATCTCATCACTTTCCTCAGTGTAATAGGGATCTCCAGAGACACAAAGATAATAGGGGATTTAATAGCCAATTCTAGAAGCCCCAGAACTAATCTGGAAAGCTTATTCTTAAAATTGCCATCTTCTAAAACTGCTCTTAATATCTAAATATTATTAGTCAGGATTCTCCAGAGAAACAAGGGCCATACTTTATAATCCCATGATTATGGAGGCAGACAAGTCCCATGAGATGTCATCTGCAAACTTGAGAGACAAGAAAGCCAGTGGTGTATTTTGATGACCAGAGAGCCCTGAATTCTTACCACAGAGGAATGCTCAAACTTACTCAGTTAAGCAGAAAGATAGTGAATCGTCTCTTCCTTTACTTTCTGTTCTATTCAGGCCACAATGGATTGGATTATACCCACCCACTTGAAAAAGGTCAGCTACTTTATTTGGTTCACCAATTCAAATGCTAATCTTTTCAGGAGACTCTTGTGTACAGTGGGGTGGAGGTGCAGGTCCTAGCAAGAATAAAAACCTGAAAAGAAGAGCAAAGGAAAAATTTTTTAAAAGTGGGGGAGTTGTTTTTAAAGGTCCCTTCAGTTTCCCTGACTCACCTGAGTGTTTTTTTCCTGGATAGACCATAAGTTAATACTGTTATGTAAAATTAACAATACTTAAAGACTATGATATAAAGTCAACATATCATATGTTATAAGATAAAGGAATAAGAGATGAAAGAAAACAAAGACATTTGCATACACAACTATCTACCTATCTATCTATCTATCTATCTATCTAATCTATCCACAGTTGACCTTTGAACATTACAGATTTGAACTGGCCACTTACACATGGATTTTTTTAAAGATTATTTATTTATTTATTCATAGAGACACAAAGAGAGAGAGAGAGGCAGAGACACAGGCAGAGGGAGAAGCAGGCTCCATGCAGAGAGCCCGACATGAGACTCCATCCAGGGTCTCCAGGATCACGCCCCAGGCTGCAGGTGGCGCTAAACCGCTGCGCCACCAGGGCTGCCCCACGGATTTTTTTTTTTTTTTTTTAATGAAAACGATATAACACAATAAATATATTTTCTCTCCCTTATGATTTTCTCAATAACATTTTCTTTTTTACTGTTTACTTTATTGTGAAAGTACACAATATGTGTTCATCAACTGTTTATGTTAAGTTTGGAGAAGGGAAAAAATTATATGACAATTTTTGACTGTGTGGGAGGGAGGTCAATATCCCTAACCCTTGTATTGTTCAAGGGTCAACTCTATTATGTTTTTTCTACCATTATCCCATCTCCTTAGTATCTATTTCCACATATGTTCTCCAGATTTATGTTGGTATAAATTAGAATACTCAAGTAGTTCTTTTAGAGTGTAACTCATATCCTATGGGTTATATGTTATGTCTCACTTTTAGGGAGCCCCTGAGACTACAGTCTAGTTTGGGTCAGAAGCCAAGACTACAGGTGTGGGTAGTGCTAAAGAGAGTATTATATCACAAGGCAACTGCATCAGTGAAAGCCCTTACAGTTCCCTCAAAAAATGCAGAATATGCTGTTACTCTTATTATGCAAAGATGATAAGGCTTACACTACTGTGGATAGAAACCCCTGATACCACTGGTGGTATGGAAGCTACTTTCATTGGGGATGGGAGACCTTTCCTAATTGCAAAAAGAAAAACAAAACAAAACAAAACAGAGCACATGGCTGGGTCAGTCTGTAGAACATATGACTCCTGATCTTAGGGTTGTGAGTTCAAGCCCAACATTGAGTGTGAAGCTTATTTAATAATATATATATATATATTTTATACATATAAAATTATATATAAAATTATAAATATAAATAATATAAAATTATATTATTATGTTATATATTATATATTTAAGAATATATTATATAATCTTATATATTTTATATATTTATATATAAATATATATTAATATAATATATAATATATACAAAATATAAATATATAAAATATATATATATATTTAAATTTGAATCTGTATATCAACATGAGGAAATTGACATATTAAAGTCTTCCAATCCAAAAAGGAAAGGAAAGGAAAGGAAAGGAAAGGAAAGGAAAGGAAAGGAAGGAAGGAAGGAAGGAAGGAGGGAGAGGGGTAAGGAAGGAAGGAAGAGAAAAAAAAGCATCAGAATTTAGGAGCTCCATGTCCCTAGATTCATCAGTCTTTCCACACATTCCCATTTCAAATTGTATGATCTCATTCTTCTTCAGTCAATGCCCTCATTTTAACAGTAGGTATCCTGTGTGGCTGGGAGTTCAACATGCTCTGTAGTTCAGCCAGACATAGGATGAGATTCTGTGTTGATTTTCAGCAATTTCATCTTTGCATCTGTGAGAGATAAGAGTCTACCTCAGGGACACAGAGAAGCCTTCAGGTAATTTACACTGTGCTTGAGCTGGGAATTTAAATCCCTGAGTCCATTCTTTTCATTTATCACTTTGTCCAGGGACATTGGGTACAAGCAGCCAAGCTTACTTTATTTGTTAGTTTTTCAAAAATGTTCCAAAGTATTATATACTCTGTCACCCAGCTCTTTGCTTCTTATAAATATTTGGTTAGGAGTAATAATGCACATATTTACATATCTCTATTGCTGTGTCACATCATAGACACTACAGACTGTCAGTGCTCTTTGCTACTGTAAATAAAATTAACTGTACCTTTCAGTTTAATCAAATTGGAGAGATAATTCCAGAAACCCCAGAAGTAATTTGGAAAATTCATCTTTAAAATTCTGCTCCTCTAGATCTACTCTTTTTTTTTTAATTTTTATTTATTTATGATAGTCACAGAGAGAGAGAGAGAGGCAGAGACATAGGCAGAGGGAGAAGCAGGCTCCATGCACCAGGAGCCCGACGTGGGATTCGATCCTGGGTCTCCAGGATTGCGCCCTGGGCCAAAGGCAGGCACTAAACCGCTGTGCTACCCAGGGATCCCTAGATCTACTCTTAATATCAAAATCTGTATTAGAGAACAGAACCCCGATTATATACATGCATATATATGTATGTCATATATATATATATATATATATATATATATATATATAATTTATTATAAGGTGTTGGCTCATGCAATTATGAAGGCTAAGCCCCATGGTCTGCCATCTGGAAACCAGAGACCCAGAAATATCAGTGGTGAAGTTTAAAGTCCCAAGAGCCAAAGAGAAGATGATGTAGATTCTAGTCAAGATCTGAAGGCCTGAGGACCGGGGGTACTCATGTCAGAAGACCCATTTTCTAGCACATGTAGTCAGAGAGAGAAATTAATCTTCCTTTTTATTTTTGTTCTATTAAGGTCCTCAAGGGATTAGATGATGCCCATGCTCATTGGGAAAGCCATCTGCTTGACTCAGTTCACCAATTCAATTGTTAAACTCTTCCAGAAACACCCTCATATACAAACCCCCAAAACAAAGTTTAATCAGGTATCTGGACATCTTTTGGTCCAATCAAGTTGACACATAGAGTAAATCATCACATTCAGTCTTTTGCATCTGTGGCCACACCTACTGACATCCTTTTGAGGTGTCCATTTCATTCTTTTTTCCTTTCCTTTGCCATAAGAAGTCTATTTTTTCTTTCCTTCCTTACTTCAAAACTGAATGCTCACTGCCAAAATTTCCAATTATGTTTTGTTTAAAAATCTGTTTATAGATTATATGATTGCCCTTTTCTGGACCATTAGGCACTGTTAACCACTACCCATTTCCTCAAATTGCTTTCTTTTCTTGCATCTTTGTGGCATCTAATTTTACAAAATTTTAGTGGCCCTTATTTCTCATTCTCCTTTATTGCTTTTTCTACTATTCTCTTTCCTTTAATGTTGACATTTTTCTTTTTTCTTTTTTTTTTTAATGTTGACATTTTTCAGACTTTGTCCTTTATCCTGAGCATATTCTAAGAGAATCTTTAATAGATTTTTTTTTATGGCCTAACACCAATCTTTTAACACTCTGCTTTACATACAATCTTTCCAAGGTTTTCTAATACTGTAACCTTATTAAGAGAAAATAATAAAATATAACTGTAGAGCATATTAAAATCTTTAAGAGCCTATTATAACAATCCCCTAAATAACATGTCCTATTTTGTTTATAAGTCTTTGCAATGTACATCCTAATAGTAATATACAAATATTTTGTAATCTTATATGCTAGTCACTTTCACTTTCCATTATAGAAATTTAACAATCAATATCCATAAAACTTTCAATTAACATAAAAATAGACATGAATTCTTACATCCTACTTTATATGCCATTATAGGCCTAGATTCTATTAACAGATACTGTCTTTGTAAATAATAGGCTGCATATTTATTTACTGTGTACTGTTGAAGTAAGGTATGTAGTATCTCAAGTGTGTTAATAGTAATTTTATAAACTTTACTAAACTAAATATAAAACTAAATAGTAGTTTTATAAACTTTACTAAACAAATCTGAGAGTGTAACAGCAATGAGAGAAGAAATTATATTTGCTGATAAGAAAATATTCCTTTAGCAAATATACGTGTTACCATGTACTCACAACTTTAGTGTAATTTTAAATTAAGTGAATGAAAAAAGTTATGAGTTGATAGAAAGATGGTGCCATTGAAGAGAGCATCAATATCTGTATCTTTTTAAAATTTTTTCATTTAGACTCCATTAGTTAACATACAGTGATTAGTTTTAGGCTTACAATATAGTTAATCAATACTTCCACACAACAGCCAGTGCTCATCAGGACAATTATACTCCTTATTCTCCAATATCTATTTAACCCAACCTCCCATGTACCTCCTCTCTGGTAACTATCTCTTTGTTCTCAATAGTTAAGAGTGTATTCTTTTGGTTTGTCTCTCTGTCTCTCTGTCTTTCTTCCCTCTGCTCATTTGTTTTGTTTCTTAAATTCCAAATGAATGAAATCATATGGTATTTGTTGATCTCTGACTTATTTTGTGTTTTCTTCAATAATATTTTTAATTGAAAACCTTGGCAATTATTAGAAATTATTATTTTATAATTATAAATAATAAAATAGACTATAAATTATATATTCATTTAAAATGAATATGGAGGGCAGCTCTGGTGGCTCAGCGGTTTAGCACCGCCTTCAGCCCAGGGCTTGATCCTAGAGACCCGGGATCTAGTTCCATGTCAGGCTCCCTGCATGGA
Source organism: Canis lupus familiaris (assembly GCF_011100685.1). Taxonomy (NCBI): domain Eukaryota; kingdom Metazoa; phylum Chordata; class Mammalia; order Carnivora; family Canidae; genus Canis; species Canis lupus. The sequence continues at coordinate 8,759,050 of NC_049259.1, read as the reverse complement.
GCCTGCTTCTCCTTCTGCCTGTGTCTCTGCCTCTCTCTCTCTGTGTCTCTCATGAATATAAATAAAATCTTAAAAAAAAAAAGAATATGGATGCTCTGAAAATAGATGCTGTATTAAGAAGAATAGTGGAAATGTGGTGGATTTTAACTAACCTGAAATTATATCAAATCTTTGTTATTTTAGGAAAAAATTTCAAAGTATCTTCAATTTGCATTTATTTTTGGCATACAATCTTACTTTCAGTTGATTTAACTATACTATATGTTTGAACCCATGTAGGATGGGATACTGCTAAATATTGTCTATGTCATTAATTTTACAGTGTGTGTACTATTCTTTCCAAAATGTGTGCAGTTGTCACTAAGGTAGCTCTAAAATATTGCCTAAAGCCAATAGCTAAGAAAGAATGACTGGAATAGAATTAAGATAACATAGGAATATAAGAACAAAGGAGAGAGGTTTTTGTGGGGCACATGTTTTTGTTTCTGTTTTTGTTTTGCACATGGTTATCATTAGTGATGGAGATAGAGTTTCCGTCTAAATTAAAGTTTGAAGATCTTACCTAAAATATCTCTATAGTAAAATATAAATAAACACGTTGTTTTGTTAAAGAATAGGTTTAAGTTTCACAGATTTCCTTGTAAATCCTTTGAAATGTTCTGATCACACTTCTATAGGCATTATGTTAAAATGATATTTGTTAGATAAAATGAATTAATCACTGGAGAAATTATTTAAGGTATTTGAGATCTGATTGAATAACATTCTAGGGAGATGGTATTAAATTGGGTGACGCATACTAAAAGGACTTGTTGTTATTTAGTGAGACAATTTCAAAGGAAACTATTTTAAGCTTAGTTTGCTAAAGATTTGAAACTATTTTCAGTGGCTTGATGATTTGAAATGTTGATTGCTAGCCAACTAATAGATTAAATCCTTTAGGAACATAGATGAGTCAGTTGTGCAGTAATAAGCATAATAATACTTAGCACTTTTAATCTTCAAAACATTTTATAAGCATTCTCTAATTAATCTTTATATCAATCCCATGAGACAGATGAATATCATTCTCATTTTACTGATGGTAAAGCAAAGAATACTATGTGCCAAGTCACAGAGTACAAAATGTTAGTATGATTTCTTACACACATATGCAAATGTGAATTTCTAAAGGTGATTAAGTTTATTTTTAGACATTAAGTATACAATTCCTAAAAGGTGGGGGTACACTGTCATTAGCATTATATAAATATTTTAAGTATAAATCTAATTGTTTTTCTTTTAGTGGCAAAAGTCATTTCACTCTTATTCTTTCAAATTACCAAGATTCTGAATTACCTTTTTTTAAATATTTTGTGTTTTACTATATTTTTTGTTCAACTATAATTGTGGATGAGTGTATTTAAACCTTCTTCAAACTCAACCTTTTTTGATTATTCCAAAGTTACAAAAAAAATATAATCTCACAATAATAAATCACACTATGAAAACTAGCAATGAAGTTTCTATTTCAAACTTGTCATCCATAGACCTGTGCCAGCAATATTGGTAGCTTGGTCATATGTGTCCTTCCACTCCTTTCTCCTTGGTCATACAAAGATAAAATTTTTTGTATGGATTTTTGTAAGGATTCCATTTTTTTCCTGCATATTTTTATATGGAAATAGTAGCATATTTTATACTTTGCCTTGTCACTTGCTTTTTTTCACTTAATAAACCACACCCTGCAAAATAGTCCAAGGACTTACATTTGAAGTCCCTCCATACCCCACATTTCCACACATGCCTGCCTGTCTTCTCTCATCTCAGTTCTCACATCTTGTTTGGTGCATGATCTCTCCCATCACACCGGTCTCCTTGGAAATCATGTAGCTCACTGACACTTCCAGGCCTTCAACTTATATATTTACTGCCCTCTTTATGAAAGATTCACACGCAAGTATGTATTTTTTTTTTTAAACAACCAAAATTGTAATGATGATGTATTTGGCCTACAGAGAAACAAAGAACCATACTTCTTTCTTGACAAAAGCAAGAGTAATTTAAACTTTTACCAAAGAAGTGTTTTTTAAGCACACTAAATGTACAGGGTATAAGTGAAGAAATGTTTCATTAGCTAACCTCATAATTTTGATGGAGTCCTGAAGGTTAATGTCTTCTCTTCTCATTAGGTGTCACAAGTGGCCAGATCCCAGCATCCCAGTGTTTCAGTACCAACCTCACTTCTTACTGATTGGATATCTTGTCTGAAAATGAAGACAAAACAAATCTCTCCTCTCTCCACCATCACTTGTACCCTTATTGTGACTTATTCCTAACTTAGCACTTATCAAAAACTGAGAGATAGTATTTATTGATTTGTTCATTATCTTTAATCATAATTCTCTTAATATCAACCAATTAATGAGTGTAGATATTTTTGGGAAACTTTACATTTCATTGGCTATTAGTAAATTAGAGATTATTTTCATACCTGTATTGCCAATAAGCATTTTATCTGTGATTTTTTTTTTACATTTTGTCAATTTTTCAAAATGCTTTCATTTTAGTTTTAACCATATTGTTTTGCAAATATTAGCTTTTTGTCTGCATTGGGCTTTATTGTTTTTTGTTTTTGGTCACAAAAACTTTTAATTTTTAATGTGGCAAAATACACCTAGGGATGCCAGGGTGGTTCAGTGGTTGAGCGTCTACCTTTGGCTCAGGGTGTGATCTCAGAGTTCTGAGAGTTCTGGGATCGAGTCCCACATCAGGCTTCCTGCATGGAGCCTGCTTCCCCCCTGCCTATGTTTCTGCCTTTCTCTATCTCTGTGTCTCTCATGAATAAATAAATAAAATCTTTAAAAACAAACAAACAAACAAAATAAACCTATTTTTTTTGCTAGTTGTTTATAAGATAGGAAGATCTTCTTTATCCCCATAGTGTATATGTAACCTCCTATCTAGTAAGCTGTTAAAATTAATATCTTAAATCATTTTGGTATTTATTTAAAACTTTACTGTGAAATAGAAGCTTGCCCTTATTTTCCTCTTCATTGGCACTCTGCAATACCATTGCATTTCTCAGTCAAAACATCTTTTTATTTCACTTACATAAAATGCCTTGTTTATCATACATTTATATGTACTGATATATATATAAATATTTCTAGATTATTAATAATAATTTTATGTCTGTACTAAAAATAATTATTTGACTGTAGTTATTTATAGATATGGTTTAAGTGTCTTTTCACTCATTTCTTGGCTATTCTTGAATATTGAATTATCTATATTATTAAATAAAAAGTTTGGGATTATAAGTTTGAATGCATTAAATTATCTTTCACATTTTCTTTCTTTCTGATGACTTCCCCTGAGTCCTCTATGTAACAGAGCCTGAAAAAAAGAATCAAAGAATGGATATTTTATTTAGGAGGTGCAAATATAAGGCAATAAGGGTGGGAAGAAAAAAAGAAGAGAAGGTAAGATGAAATGGGAAAGATGGGTAAGATGAAATGGGAAAAGCATTGTCATGTTAGCTACTGACTTAAGCCTAAGAAAAACTGAATAGACTACTCTAGAAGATTTTGCTGAACCCTTAAGGACTTCTCCTAAAGAGCTTCCTAGAGAAATTCTTGATGCAACCCAAGAGAGGGGAATAAGTTTTACTCCACAAGTGATTAATTCCACTGTCTTCTCAGGTTGTCTATCTAGTCACTTCCGTGGGCATTTGGGATCATAGACTCACATGTCCTGTAGTGTGGTGCTGCCTCCAAGTCGTCAGTGGCAGATGAGCCATAAATGCTAGGCATATAACTGATTGGCCCAGCTATGAACTGGTGGTAAAGGAGGAGAACCTGATCCTCATCTCCCAAGTGATACATTTTATTTTTTTAAGTGCAGATAGAACACAGTGAGAAAATCAGCTACATTCAGTCTTTAAAAAATAATAATAATTTGATGGGGCACCTGGGGGGCTCAGCGGTTGAGCATCTGCCTTCAGCCCAGGGCATGATCCTGGGGTCCCAGAATGGAGTCCACATCAGGTCCCTGCATGGAGCCTGCTTCTCTCTCTGCCTATGTCTCTGTCTCTCTCTCTCTGTGTGTCTCTCATGAATAAATAAATAAAATCTTTAAAAAAATAATTTGAGTATTGTGGATGTACAATGTTACATTAGTTTCAGGTATACAAAGTAGTGATTCAACTTTTATTCAGAATCTCTTAAATAGGTGTTTATTTTCCATCTTATCTCCCTGCATTGGTCTCAAAGTTTTGTATCCCTTCTTGTTAATAGACATTTTTACTAAGAAACCATTACTTTCCTCAGCTCTTACACATTAATTGGTAAGCAGTGTATTCCTAGACTCATTTGTCTCTTCTCTATTTATGTTTGTCTTATTTCTCACTCCCATTCCTTTCCCTTTTGATTTCTCTGCTTTTCTTGTTATAAAAGTTTTGTCTGTTTTGTGGTTCTTTTCAAAAAGAATCAGCTTTGGATTATTTATCTTTGATTTTTCTTGTTTTGTTTTGTTTTGTTTTGTTTTTTTCAATTAATACTGTTAGCTTTTACTCCAACATTTTTTAGTTTGTTGTTTTTATATTGATTTATACATGAAAGTAATTCAAATATAGTCTTATTTGAAGAAAATAACATATATAGAATAATATCTTAACAGCTTAATGAGCTTAGAAATGTAATGAGTGGGCAGCCCTGGTGGCGCAGAGGTTTAGCACTACCTGCGGCCCAGGGCATGATCCTGGAGACCTGGGATCGAGTCCCACGTCGGGCTCCCTGTGTGGACCCTGCTTCTCCCTCTGCCTGTGTCTCGGCCTCTCTCTCTCTCTGTGTCTCTATGAATGAATAAATAAAATCTTTTAAAAAAACGTAATGAGTTATCAATTCAAAGTAATGTTATAACCACCTAAAGAATGACTACAGATGATTATATTAACAGTAAAAATTAAATTTACTTCCAGACATTGAAGAAATTTCAGTGAAAGATTTGTGTTCATTTTGAAAGTTAGAATATTACTAATTTAATAAGTATATATTAAAATGCCTAATCATCTTAGTGTTTCAAAGAAAAATAATGGATAGATATTATCTAGAATTTTAAACCACTAATTTATCACTATTTCTGGTAATTGTTCCCAAAACTGTCTTTACTCTAATAATTTCTTAATAATATTGCTTCAAATGTGACAGCATAACAATGGAGATGAACACAGAATTTATACTATTCATGGTCTATTTATTTTAAAATATTAAGTATATTTTAAAATTCAATTTCCACAATACACTTCTGTGAAGTATTTTGTTCACCCACAGGCTCTTCTGTGCTGTTTCTATCAGCTGAGCTCTGGAATGTTATATGAATTTCCTCCGTGATTTTAGTATAATTTCATTCTTTTACTCTACAGATCCTTCATATAGTACATCTATTGTGATAAATCAAGTGTTACCGTTACTATACTTTCTCCAGTCAATTTGCTTGAATATTCACTTTATTTCAGACATGGACTAGAATAACTATATCTTTGATTCATCTATCATCCCAAATCTCAAATTCTGAGTACTTTCTGATTAAAATGTATTTACTTCTACATCTCTCATTCACTCACTCTTACAGACTTTCACATGAGTATTATTTTCTTGACCTTTCCATATTCTCCAAATCTATTATAAGTCTTCATAGTCATTTCTATGCTAATATTGAACTCTATTACCATTTTTTCACTTTCAAATCTGTGATGATGAATTTCATTAGAAAAATAAATAAAATTATGTCTCACTCTACATTTAATTTTAGCCTTAACTTGGTGGTCATCGATAAACTTTTTTTTTTTTTTCATGCCCTATGTATCATCTGATACACCTTTTCATGGCTTCACCTATCCTTTTTCATGATCTACAAACGTTCAATTCCATAATTCCTACCAAAATTTCTGGCTTCATCTTCTGAAACTAAGACCATTAGGCTTCAATTCTTTCAAATTTTTATTCCTGTAGCTTAAAAATATTATTGCTTCATTATCTGTTTTATTTTTGGACCTCCATCTTGATCAAGGTAAAAATGCTTGTTTTCTTTTTCCTAAGATCTTTCTCTTTCTTTCTCTCTTACTTTGAAACACTTTTCCCTTGTGTAGGTATTACGTTAGCAATCATATGCCTTCTACTTGCATTTCAATTGTCTCTGAAGCTACTTTCTAGTCAAAACACTTATCTGAAGGACTATCATCAAAATGACAAGAAATAATGAGTGTTGGCAAGGATGTAGAGAAAAGGGAGCCCCGTGCACTGTTGGGAATGGAAATTGATTTAGCCACTGTAGAAAACAGTATGAAGGTTCCTCAAAAATTTATAGTGTACTATCATGTGATCCAGTAATTTCACTTCTGAGGATATACCTGAAAGAAATAAAAACAGGATCTAGATGAGATATCTGCACTCTCATGTTCATTCCAGCAATATTTACAATAGCCAAGATATGTAAACAACCCAAGTGCTCATCAACAGATGAATGGATTAAGAAAATATGGTAAACATATACAATAGAATATTATTCAGCTACAAAAGAGAAGAAAATCCTGTCATTTGTGACAACATAGATGGACATTGAGGGTACTATACTAAGTGAAATAAATCAGACAAAGAAGGTCTTATGATCTTACTTATATGTGGGATCTAAAAAAGCCCAAAACCACAGAAACCAGGAATAGATTGATGGTTGCCAGCAGGAGGTGTGGTGGAGAGGAGTATGGGAGAGATTGTTTGAAAGTGGTCAAAAAGCACAAGATTTCAGTTATAAGAAAAATAATTTCTGGAAATGTTATGTAGAGCATAGTGACTGTAGTTAACAATATTACACTATATACTTAAAAGTTGCTAAAAGAGTAGATATTGGAAGTTCTTATCACAAGAAAAAAATGTAACTACATGAAGTAATGACTATTAACTAAGCTTATTGTGGTAATAATTTTTAAATAGGTACATATATCAAAACATTATGTTGTGTACCATAAGTTAATACAATATTATATGTCTATCAAAATTCAATAAAATTTGAAACAATTTTGCTCACAGTCTCCCAAACAAAAAACATACCAATAATCTTCATAATTCTCTAAGCTGGGTTTATATTTCTCTTTCATTAAAAAAACAAACTTCTAACATCTATATACATCTGTTTCATCCTTGTCTTATTTGGAGAGGTTGCCCAGATTATTCAGAGCTAGAAATCTGGATAATAATTCAAGTTCTGTCACTTGGCTGCAAATATATAATATTTGGAAGACGAGTGAGGAGTAGGGATTTTTTTACATAATTTACATTTCTCCCCCCCCTTTTCTTCTTTGTTTCTCTTTGCTTTACTTTCCCCCTTTCTTACATTTATAAGCAAGTCATAGAGTGACTATCTGTGGTGTCATTTCAGGGTCTTTCCTCCAGCTTATTGGGTGTTGAGAGGCAGTTCTACGATGACATGATGGCAGAAATATCTTTTAATCTCTGAGAGGCAGGTGTGATTTTGCATTTACAGATCTAGTGTCATCCTCAGATGCAGTGGCTCTTCTTTTGATAGTTCTGTGTTTTTCTGCCAATCACTTCTGAAGATCCATCCTAGAATGCATTTGTTCAGCAATTATGAGAGTTTTATTAATACTTATTTCCTTATATTATTCTTTTACCAACTTGAAAGTGACTTCATTTACTATCACAAGTTTGATTTTTGTCTCTTTGGTAGATGACTCAAAAATCAACATATTTTACATCATCAGTATACTAGAAATGGAAATCGGTTGAAAGCTGCTGTTTTTGGAACTTCAGACAAAAATCAATTATTACTTTGAGTTTAAAGCTTCTCAGATTGCCTGGGAGGCTCAGTCAGTTAAGTTTTTGTCTTCAGCTCAGGTTCTGATCCCAAGGTCCTAGGATTGAGCCCATAGCTCAGCATCAGTCTCTGTGCTCAGTGGGAAGCCTGCTTCTCCCTTTCCCTCTGTCCCTCCCCTTGCTGGTATATGCTTTCCTCTCTCAAATAAATATATTTTTTTAAAGTTTCTCAATGCTATAAATAAAATAATGATACTTATCTCATATAGCTACTTGAGAATAAATGGGATTATGTATACGGAAGCATCTAGAATTGTTCCAGAAAAAAAAAATATATTTTAAAGATTTTATTTATTTATTCATGAGAGAATCAGAGACATAGGCAGAGGGAGAAGCAGGTTCCCAGTGGAGAGCCCAATGTGGGACTTGATTCCAGGACCCCGGGATCATGACCTGAGCCAAAGGCAGATGCCCAGCCACTGAGCCACCCAGGCATCCCATTTCTGACATATAGTATTTGTTCAATTTTAAATATATTTTCCCTTTCTCTTTTAGAAATTTTCCCCATACTTTTAATCTTTCATTGTGTATATATTGATATCTAAGAGTCATCTCAGATATATAATACCTAAAATATAGGTAATTTTTTTAATTTATTTATTTTTGATAGTTACAGAGAGAGAAAGAGAGAGGCAGAGACACAGGCAGAGGGAGAAGCAGGCTCCATGCACCGGGAGCCCGACGTGGGATTCGATCCCGGGTCTCCAGGATCGCGCCCTGGGCCAAAGGCAGGCGCCAAACCACTGCGCCACCCAGGGATCCCAAAATATAGGTAATTTTTAATAACCCTGTTTTTCTTAACTTTTTCTGCACTGAAATTCTTTAATATTATTTCCTCATATTTGATGTCCCCTATGAGCCTATTCATATTTGCATAAATTTCTATCTTGCCCAATCCATGACAAATTCCTATTCAGGATATTATTAAAATGTTTCTAACTATAGTTTCTTTCCATGACTGCAGTTATTATTCCAATTCAGTGCATCATTTCTTTCTAGAAAGTTTTAAATAGATTCTTACTTGTTTTGTGTTCTAGCCACTCCTTGCTTCCTACCACAGTAACTATCCATTTTGTAGACAGTGTGGATGGAAGGAGACGAACATATCAAAATATCAAAATATTGTATTAGTGGTGCCATTGTTCTTACAAGGAACTTTGAATTGCTTTCTGTATTGTACATACATTTCATCCTACATCTCTCTTTCCTAAATTCTAGTTGAATTGAACTCTTGGTATTTGTTTACTAGACATTTCCTTCTACTTGACCATTGCCCATAGTATCTTTCTGCCTGCAATTTTGTTACACCCAGCTGCTTCCTTCTTCTGAAAAAAAAAAAAAAAAATATATATATATATATATATATATTTTTTTTTTTTTAGTTTCTTCTATGAAAAATATGATGGACTTTTTTCAGTTTCTTTCTTAAAGGACAAATTAACACTTTTGCAACATTAGAAAGTTGGCTTTTATTCATAAATCTCATTGATAGATGAATCTGCCTACTTGTTTCTTAACTCTTCAGGATAGGGGTTTTACACTGTTTTCTATCTCCGTGTCTTTAACGGAGTGAATAATCAGAGAATAATTGGTGAAGTATTATTTTTATTTTTTTATGATTATTCATTATATACATATATGAATATATATATGGCATACTGTAATAAAGGTCTCTAATAATTAGGAAACACAAAAAGAAGAAACGTCTCTCCACATTGTCTTTAATGGTATCTCCACACCTAAGCCATTGTAGGAACTCTGTAAATATCAGAACTATTACTTTTTGTTTTGACTGACACCTCTTTCATGGGCTTCAATTTTAGTTGATTTTATGGTATTTAAATAGCTTTACTATAATAGTCTAAGTGCCTCTAGAATAAGGAATTTTCACTTTCAATTAGAAACATTTACTGAAAATACATTGTGTGTATATTTATAAGAAATGGAATAAAAAAAGAAATGGAATAGATAGGAAAGAAGAACCAAACATAGAATATTCACACCTGTTAAAACAATAATTTATACAGTTCGTGTAATTTGAGAATTATTTCAAATAGACTTCAATCTTCTAACTAAAGATGAGAGCCAGAATTTTCTCTTCTATTTGTTTTTTAAAAGTTGTACAAGACTATACTTTTTAAAACATACTTTCTAAAATGTACTCTACCTACAAAGTTCTTAATGATTAGACATGGAAATTAGGAAATATATTTCAACTTTGATGTGTGTGTGGGAGTGTGGATGTAGGTATGTGGATATAAGTGTGTGTGTGGTGGAAAGAAAAAGGGACGCTGTAGAATTTTGAAATCTGACTTATTTTTCTCCTGTAGCCTAATATTTAACTTTATTTGGAGAACTTCGTTGAAGTTTTTGTAAAAATCCCATTATGTGTTTTATAAAAGCAATCTTCAGATGTGATCTATCTTAACCATCAGGAAAAAAATTATCTTTATGTTTCTAAAAAGTTTTAAAGATACTTGAAATATAAATATATATTTTTAAAGATTTATTTATTTATGATAGACGTAGAGAGAGAGAGAGAGAGGCAGAGACACAGGAGGAGGGAGAAGCAGGCTCCATGAGGGGAGCCTGACGCGGGACTCAATCCCAGGACTCCAGGATCGCACCCTGGGCCAAAGGCAGGCGCTAAACCGCTGCGCCACCCAGGGATCCCCTATAAATATATTTTTTAAGTAAAAATATCACTGTAGTGTTGGGAGCACTAATTAACTTACTATCTGATATGTTAACCCTAACATTATTACATGGATATATTATTTTATAATTATTTTAGTAGTTCTACTTTTTATAAAATTTTGTAAGCCACTTCAAGTACATTTTGAATTACCTAATATAAGAACCAAAAGTTTACATGTAAATAGGTCACTGAAAGCTCATCGAGATTTGTATTTCTCTTCTAGCAGAAAGAACTAAAGAAATATTTAAATATATATGTCTAATTTTTGAACTTTGTCTTATAAATTTTTTATTATGAAATTTTTTCAGTATCTTACCTCCAGAGCCCCTCTTCTCTTAAATTATATATTTGAGGCAATTCTATACACCTGTGGTAAAGCTGCAAACACCTCAATTTTGGTATGTTCCTGATTAGATTACACATAGTAAAAATGAAGACATATTTTTATTTCTGATCATCTTAAACTTGGTAATATATACTAAGCTAAATCTTTATTTCCCTAATATTTGTTTATAATCTTTTCCATGTGCTATGGGTTTAACTGAGGAGAAGGTCATAGTAATGAAATGCTGAGTGACAGATTAAGAAGATGGAAAAGAGAGTTAAATTAGAATCCAGATTTAAAAGATCTTGTGGAAACACTAGTTAATTCAGAACTTCAACAACATCAGAGTCAATGACTTAATTTGAAGAAGTAGAATTTCATGCAGTGATCTTAAGGATATGAGATAGAAATGAGTCAAGCTGCATTCAAATTTGTAAGGCAAACACATAACTATAATCACTTTCTTATACAGACTATACAGATTTTGTTCCAAAAAGGATTTAAAGTTGCACATGAATAAAAACTAATTTTAGTCATCTTCTTTTTTTAGAGATAATTATTATATAAGAAAAAAGTTTTTCATAAATGCTATGAGAGTCTGAGAGCACAAATCATTGTACCTCAAATATTGAATATGATGGGCTTCATCAATAGATTTTCATGAGAGAAGGGTGCCAGGAAGATGTTTAAGGGGTAGTGATATGGTCCAATCAGTAAAGAAAACCCTCTCTGTCATGACCAAATACAGAAAATAACTTCATTTAAAAAGAGATTTACAACTGTCCTACACTGGTAATTAGAAGGCAAAGTAATAGTAGTAAAGAAGTATCTTAAAGGGGGAGGGGAACAGAGACTTGTTCTAGTTAGAGAGTTAAAGAAATGAAATGTGGTAGTCATCTTGCAACCCACTAGAAGGCAGAAAACACTTGTTATAATACAGTGGATGTACAAAACAAGGACTTTGTACTTAAAGACAATACTTGGAGCAAATAGATAAGCAGAGATCCAAAACTCTATGATTAAGTTATTAAGGTACCTGAAGGGAGAAGCAGACACCCAGCATGTGAACACAGGCAAAGTCAGGTTTACAGGAAAAGGTGAAATTTAGATGAAAGCTCTACATGTTCTTGAAGTACCTGGTTTTGGGTGATCCATAGACTCTAGGTGAGTTGAATTGAAGTTTATCCAACATCCAGTGCAAATGAATTATATATGATTATTTATCAATGCCTGCTTCTCTAAGTTTTATTTAAAAAAAAAAAAAAACATGCTCAGAGATGCAGATAAATGTGCATGTGATTTACAGAGGAGTGCTCCTAGGAAAAACTGGTAGGGATGTAGGACAAGCTGGACAAGAAAGAAAAAGGCACACAAGTGCTTGGTTTCCAACCAACACTCCTTACCCTGAGGAGGATTTCTAAACTGTAAGGGAGTCCTTTATTAAAAACTGCCTCTGGGTAACTAAAATCCCGAGGCACCTTAGAACCCAAGCACAGGTCTCTGAAAATGTTCAGTTATTGGCTATTGGAAGCAAAAGTACACAAAAGCAGAGGAAGAGGTGCCCCAAAACATAAAGGGGATTGTTGAGGATCTGGATGGAACACTAACAATGTCTTTTGTCAACAATTTATAGCTATTTATGTTGCTCATAGTAATAATATTCTATGTTATACTGAATTTTATTGTTGGCAATAAAAATGAAAAAAATTCATGTTCTGGAGTTTATAATTTTCAGTAATTCTATTGTCTTCTTTACATAGTTCTTTGTTCTGGATTTGGGTTCTGGGAACCCAAAAGATTTGAGAAATATAGATTGTTGATTATATACAGATAATTATTTTCAGCGATGGGTAATATAGGTAAACATCTTTCTTTAATAATTGGGCTTAACAAGGCATATTATCTGTCTAAATACATTAGAAGCTATACTATAAATCTGTTAGAGATTGATTACTAAAATTTGGATGACCTTTACTTTAGAGTCTATTAGGAATTGGAAGCAAAATGATTGTTGCTCTTCTGTTTGTGTCTAATTATAATTAAGGACTGTAACCTCAGTTTGTACTTCCTTTCACCTTTTGCCATCTAGAGACAACCCAGGAGTGAGCAGCAGCAGTAAAACAGCACTATCTAAATGCTATTTATCTGAGAGGATCTTGAAAAACAGGATCTTTCCTTGGTGAGGAATGAACAGGGACAATGGTACTAGATAGCAGTGGTGGGTAGATATTTATAGGTTTCAAGCTTCAGAGATGCTACAATTTACTAAGACTCTTGGCCTTTTAGAGAGTTCTAGTTAATTGATAGTGTTTCTTTGATATAAAACTAGTGTAACCAATCACTCTGAAAAAGAGAATAGATGTTTGGAAACCATAAACTTTGGTCTCTGAAATTCATTAGACTGGTTCCAAAGTTCAAAATTTTTATTGAGAGAAAAACTTTCATTAGCCAGTGGAATTGAATTTAATTAATACTAGGAATCTATTAGGTATCAATATGTTCCTGCTATAGGGATTCACCAGACATAATTAACTTTTTTTTTTTTTAACTGAGCAAGACAAACTAGTTCAGTGTTAGATATTGAGATAGTAGGTGGTTGTTAGAAATTGTTACCAAAAAAAAAAAAAAAAAATGTGTGAGATGTTTGTCTCTGTTCTCAAGGAAACTATGGCCCATTCTGAAAAAGAAAACTAAAATATTTTAAACGTGAAAATACTGTTTGATTCAACATAAATTAAATGCAGAATTGTGTTCAAACTGTAGGAGTTAGAAAAGGATGGAGTGCACATTTTGCTTTTTAAAGAAATTGCTGGGGCATACAAAGCACTGATTATATAGTTAAGAATTCAAAAGCATGTTAAGCCATTCTCTATGAAGTGGTTTATTTACAGATAGTTTCTTTGGAAATTATCTTAACAATTAAAACACACCAATGATTTGTCACTACCACAGTAAATGAGCAGAGAGAAGCAATTAAGTAAGGATGAAATTGGCAGGGACAATAAGAAATGTCTAATAATGGTTTGTGTGATTCAAGAAAAATAAATAAAACACTAGTGAAAAAAAGCATAAGAAGATAAAGAATTATACATCTCTGGTGCCAAGCAAGGCAGAAATTTCCACAGTCCCAAGAGGCATCGTGTGAAGTCGAGGTGTTCCCTTACGACAGTATATAGCAGGTCATAAAAGTATGTAACACTTGGCAATGAATGGTTCCAGAAGTTGAGGAGTCTGACAACAGCAAAAGATCAATATAGAAGACTCAGAAATAATCAAGGAATCAAGGTGTACAGAGGCATCCAAGGTCAGAGGTTTTGCTAGCTACCGTGGTGAAGAGTACCAAATGTATACACATCCCCAAGATGTGGTCAGAAGGGTTATAGTGCCAGGCTAAAGGTAGAATTAGAGCTATATCTTTCTGGGAGGTGAGAGATGCTAAGCACGAGAAAAGAAAAACCAGTGACCAAGGTTTCTAAGAGTGAAAAGGTCAAGTGGTTTTGTATATCTCAGGGTAATTTAGATTATTGTCAAAACTAAATCCATTGATTCATTTCTTTAATTTCCCTTTTTTATTCTCCCTATTTATTTATATTATCATCATTATACTCACATAAAATAATATATGGGAGACAATTACAGTTCAAAAATAATAAACACAATAACATAAATAATATAAATACATTAATATATTCAAAATCACTGAAACATGTCTCCTTCATCATTTCCCTCTCTTTTCCTAAGATATAACTACCATTGGATTTTTTTTTCTTTAAGATTTTATTTATTTATTCATGACAGACAGAGAGAGAGAGAGAGAGAGGCAGAGACACAGGCAGAGGAGGAAGCAGGCTCCATGTAGGGAGCCCAACGTGGGACTCGATCCTGGGACTTCAGGATCACACCCTGGGCCAAATGCAGATGCTAACCCACTGAGCCACCCAGGGATCCTGGATTTTGGTTTTGGATTTTGGTTTTATTATTCCACTTTTCTTTCCCATTGTGATATATGTATAATATATATTATACATTACTATATGTAATTTTCCTGGAAATCATAATTTTACTTTTGCTTATTTTTCATCATTTTCTATATTTTATTCAGTCTTTGAGATCTATTATAGGGAATTATAATTGAGGTATTTGTGCATATATATATGTATATACACATTTATGTAGTGTATTTATGCTGTATAACATTCCATTTTATGAATAAACCACTTTTATTTCTCATGTCTGTTATTGATGGACATATGGTTTGTTTCAGTATTTTGTTATTATAAACCAATGGCTATGAATTTTCTTGTATGTACTACACATATACAGAAGTTTCTTATATTATATGTGAATATTATATGTGAATATTTGGCATTGTCAGAATATGGGGTATACATATATAATATATAACTTATGTGATAAATATGAATTATATATTGTAATATATATAAAATAATATATGTATATATGTGCATTTATATGTGTGTAGATATATGTTTTTATACATACACACATTTGTGGGCAAATGATTGGTGATATTTCCCTGATTAGTGTTATGGCTAATTGTGTCTTCATCCTACTTATCCTGTTCATAATGGATTTTCTCTTTAATTAATTAATCAATCAATTAATTAATTAATTATTGTAAGCTCTACACCCAACATGGGGCTTGAACTATGACTCTGAGATCAAGAGTAGCATGCCCCACTGACTGAGCCAGCCAATCACTCTGCTTCTCCTTTTGTAAAATGCCCGTTGATATCCTTTGCCAATTTTTCTCAGTTTTTTTAATCTTTTTCTTATATATTTTTAGTAGGTACAGTCCCTGAGATCGATCATTTGTCACTTATTATATGTTGCAGATTCTTGTGCAAGTTTGTTGCTTGACTGTTTTCTTTATGGTATTTTTGCATTAGAAAAAAATTGTCTTTTTACCATAGTTCTATTTATAAGTATGTTCTTTCTAGTATGTGGTTTT
Source organism: Canis lupus familiaris (assembly GCF_011100685.1). Lineage (NCBI taxonomy): Eukaryota > Metazoa > Chordata > Mammalia > Carnivora > Canidae > Canis > Canis lupus. Next base: position 8,743,184 of record NC_049259.1, on the reverse strand, counting down.
CCATATAGTTTTGAGAAATCTTTGCCTATGCCAAGGTCATAAGATCCTTTTTGTAGATATTTAAACAAGTTATATAATGTTACTATTCACATTTGAGTATTTCATTATCTGAGATTGATATATACATATTTTTTGTGAGGAAGTTATCTGTAATAATTTTTGTTTGTAGGAGTATGTAATGGTCCTAGCCCCACTTATTTTATTTTATTTATTTTATTTTTTTATTTTTTAGCCCCATTTATTTTAGAAGTCTTTCCCATCCCCAGAGATCTACCTGCCACCCCTCTCAGGTCTTTATATATGTACATGTGTCTTATTCTGTGTTGTCTATTGTATTTCAAAGACCGTCCTTCTCCTTTGAAATCCAACTGGTATAATTAACTATTGTTAACTTTTTCTGACAGTTTACTCTTAATTGTAAATGATTGCTTAAGAATTAATTTGACCATTTTATATTGTCTTTTGTTTTCTCCCAGAAAGGGCCTAAAAATGAGTGATCTAGGTGGGTATTTGGACTAGTTAAAATAACATTTTTTTCACCACTTGGGCAAGACCTGACATTTTATTGTTTTTTGTTTTGTTTTAGGGAGAGAGAGAAAGAGTGCAAGTGGGGCAGTGGAGGGGTGGACAGAAGGAGAGGGAAAGAGAATTTTAAGCAGGCTCCAGGCCCAGCACAGAGCCTGACACAGGGCTCTCTCTCACAACCCTGAGATCATGACCTGAGCTGAAATCAAGAGTTGGATTCTAAACCAACTGAGCCACCCAAGGGGCCCCTGACATTTTATTGTTTAGGTAATTCAGAAAGGTGTTTCTATTTTTTTCCTAATGAGTTACTAATACTTATTGTTGACTTGAGTTGCTGCCACTTGAATCTGTTACATATATGCTAACATAAACTAAAAGAAAATTATTTTTTTAAGTTATTTTGGAAAATTCTTAAAGGTCTATTTCTATAGGGAACAAGGTAACTTTAAAACCCTTATAGTTAATCTTCATCAATATATAGCAATCTAGAATGTGATTTTAAAAAAGAAAATACATATGAATATGTATCTAAATTAAGAGTGACTCCACCAGGAATTGTATGGAAGTGTTAAATTACCATATTGGTATGGAAGTGTTAAATCACCATATTGTGCTCTAGAAACTAATATTACACTGTTTATTAACCAACTGGGATTTAAATAAACACTTAAAGAAAAAGAGTGACTGAATTCCTCATGATGACATACAATAACACTCTCCTGGTTAGACATTTTGTGAGTATTTTCCTGCCTCACATGTATGTTCCTCCTTTTTTTCACCCTGCTGGTTATTACAGCTTGATTGAATTCTAGCCCATCAGGAATCACAGTTATATTCTTCTTTTAATTAAAACTATTTAAACAAGCTGTTCTTCCTTCACTTGAGCAAAGCTATAGCCTCCTAGTTACCTCTGCTCAGCATCTTCTTCCAATTAAATGTAATCTCCTTTGTCATAATTCTCTCAAATATGGCAACTTTAAAAAAATCTTTGATTTAGGGACTTTTTTGCCACTTAATGGGAACTTGGCAACCATGTTTAGTCTGATTCTCCGCTTTGAATATCCTCTTTTTTTCTTGGAGCTTCTGTTCATATGCTGCTTGATGTAACACAGTGTGAGTAAATTTAATCACCAATACACATATTTCTCTCTATTGAAGTTCTGAGATTATTTTCTCATGACTGAAACAGATAAATATACATAATATATAATATCTGTTCTTATAAATCTAGTTTATTCCCCAACAGTTTTTCACTTTCAGAAAGAAGTATTTTTTCTTTGAATTATACATATTCAATAACAATTATTTAATCATAGCTATAGTATGTAATTGTGCCATATTCAAGTACATAAGGTTAACATAGTTTTGATTAATAGTATAATAGTATGTAAACATTCAATTCATAGATAACACTCCACTTACATGGTGTGTTATCAGAGCTAAGAGCTGTTTTAGATATATTTATAAACAGCTACTTCGGTAGCTGGTAGTTTAGTTTGTGAAGTCAGAGGGAAAGAACCTGTGGATAATTGATTAACTGATTTCCAATTCAATAGTCGTACAAAGCCTCCACAGAGATTTTTATCAAGGGTTTCAAGGAAAACTAAAAGAATTGTATTTGCTTTCAGTTTTATGGCTTTTTAACTCTGTAATTGTCAACTTAAAACAGTGAAAAGGCTCAAAAGCAGATAGCTCTGAAGACTTTCATTACTGGTGGCATGAAGAGGTTGGTGACTTTCCACTGGAAAAGTTGTCTAAAACTGGACAAAATTATAAAAACAATCATTTTGAGGCATTGCAACATTGATTGACCAATCTTCAAGGCAGATAACAAATTGAGAAACATTTCTTCTTAAAATAATGTTGGAGTTTTTGGAGAATGATGGGAGTCTGAGACCATTCCTCTCCCTCTCTTTCTAGCTCTTTTGTAACCTCTTTTTCTTTCCAGCCTGAGGATAGTCCTTCTACAGGGAAGCAGGCTTCATTTGGGTTGAGGAGGGGAAGCCCACAGCTTTGCCAGCTGAAAGTGGCAGTCATTTTGAAAAGGATGAAGTAAACTTAGGGATTTTCTTGCTAAAGTTTATGGTGCTACTTTATGGCAATCGATAGACCAGGCAAAAGCTTTAAAAGAAGATCCTAGAAAAGAGCGCTATATAAAAGCCGAGGAAAGCTCTCCATACGTTTCTGGCAGACTAGGAAACTGTCCATGAGCAGCTGAGACCCTAAGGAAGATCATGAAAAATGAAAGCCAAAAAAAATCTCAAGAGCTGGCTATAGCTTTGAATGTCTTCCCTGGCTCCAAAACTGATTAGCAAAGGTTGAAGACTTCTGGGCTTAAGATGTGTTAAGCATAATTCCTGTCCAAAACATTGGCTGACTAATTAGGTATGCAGATACAGTGGCAACCTTTACATAGATAGGCTGAAAAATAGAGTAGGTTTACAAAAATCTAAGTAGTTAAGTGAATATGTGAGCATAATGGGAGAGGTCAATTCTAGTTTAAGTGCAAGCAAGTTACTTTTCGGAAAAAAAAAAAAAAACTTTCACAAAAACAACTATTTTAAAAAATCCTGACTTGCTACAGTATGTTATCTAAAATACTCCTTTTTTAACTTAAACTTCCTAGACACATAAAGAAACAGGAAAATGTGACCCGCATTTCACTACAAGAAGTTTGAAAGGAGCTGATCAGGAAGGATTCAGAGTGTTTGCTTTTGCAAAGACTTCAAAGCAGTTGTTATAAATGTGTTCATAGAGTAAATAAACGATGTTAACAATGAGGCAACATATAGAGAGACTCAGAATAAAATACAAACTGTAAAAAGAGAATGACACTGAATTCTGCAGATAAAAAATACAGTGATTTAAATGAAAATTCATCAGGTATACTTAACCACAGATTTGAAATGACTTAAGAAATGATCAATGAACTAGAAGTCAGTGGCAAATGTCCAAACCAAAGAAGATAGAAAAAAAAGTTTAGAGAGTGATGAAAAGAGGTTAGCTGACCTATGGAGTCAATCAAGCAAGCATTCTGACATAAATTTAATGTGAGTATCAGAAAAAAAAGAAATATTAAAAATTGCAGAAATATTACTTGATAAAATAATAGCTTAAAACTTCTGATATTTGATAAAACATTAATCTACTGATGCAATGTGCTCAGAAAACACGAAAAGGATCACACCAAGACACATAATAATCAAACAGCTGAAAGCCAAAAACAAAGAGAAATCAGCAAAAGACTATAAATCCTAATGTACAGAGAATAACAATGTGATTAAAAACAGCTGGCTTCTCAGGAAAAAAAAAAGAAGGAAAGCAGTGGAATAACATATTTAAAATGCTGAAAGAAAAAAAGACCTATCAACCAAGAACTCTAACCAATTGCAGCAGAATGCATTTTTCTTATCAAGTGCATATGGCATATTCTCCAGGATAAACCAAATGCTAAATCATAAAACATATCATATGGTATTTAAAATTATTAAAATTATGCAAAATATATTCTCCCATCTCAATAGGTTTAAATCAAAGTCAGTAGCAGAAAGAACTCTGGAAAATTTCCAAGTATCTGGAAATTAAATAACTCAGTCCTAAATAGCCTAGTGGAAGTCACAAAGGAAATCAGAAAACATTATGATTTGAATGAAAATGAAAAATCACAATGTATTGATGTCTATGCAATATAGGTAAAGTAGTGCTTAGAGGAAGATTTGCAACTTTTGGCACCTACATTAAAAAGGAAGATCTATAATTATTAAACTAAGCTTCTTTCTTATGTATCTTGAAAGTAAAAAGGAAATCAGATCCAACATAAATAGTATCTGGGGAAATGTAAAAGTAAAAATCAGTGAAATAAAATATAAAGTAGAAGAACAACAATAAAACCAATATTTGTTATTTGAAAGGATTAACAAAATTGTTAAATCATTAGACTGGAAAAGAAGGACAGATACAGAAAGAGGAGAGAGAAAGAAGAGAGATAGGCAATAAGAGAGTGAGAGACAGACAAACACAAATTACTAAAATCAAGAATAAAAAAGAGTTCATCAATACAGATCCTAGAGCATTTAAAGGATTAAACGGCGCTATTATAAATAACTTTATGTCAACAAATATAATGAAGTGGACAAATTCCTAAAAAGAAAAAATAATCCTTATAGATTTAGCAGGTTAATGAAAGTCTTCTTAAGCTTATATTAAAAAAAAATAAGTCAATTTAATGCAGAAAAGTCTTCCCATAAAGAAATGCCCAGATCTAAGAATTCTATATAAACACAGAAAATGGAGGAAGAGGAAATACATCCCTCCTCATCTTATAAGACTTATGTTACCTGGACAACCAACCAGAAAAAGACATAACAAGAGAAGGAAACTACAAACCAGCATATCTCTGAACATGAATGAAAAATATCTCTAATTAAATATTAGAATTTCAGCAAAACATAAAAGTTATTATGTATCATAAACAAATGGTGTTTATCCCAGAAATTCAAAGTTGTTTCAATGTTCAAAACACCATAGTACATCACAGTAAAAGAATAACAGACAAAATCCTTAAGTACATTTCGATAGAGGTAGAAAAGTATTTGATGATATTTAACATCCATTCTTAATTTTATTTTTTTCTCATTCATAATTTTAAAAATCTATCAGGACACCTGGGTGGCTCAGTCAGTTAAGGGCATGATATGATTTCGGCTCAGGTCATGATCTCAAGGCAGTGGAGTCAAGCCCTGTACTAAGCATGAAAGTCTGCTTGTCCCTTTACCCTCTTTTCCTCCTCTTCTCCCCTCCTCATACTTGCTCTAAGATAAATAAATAAAATATTTTTAAAAATGTATCAACAACCTAGGAATTGAAGGGACTTTTGTCCTAATATAGAGCTTCTATGAAAAACACAACCAACATCACACCTAATGGTGAAGGTGTGAATGCTTTCCTTTTAAGATTGGGAAAAGAGTTAAGGATGTTCACTCTTGCCAGTTCTAATCCCCTTGGTTAAAGATGACAAGGAATCTTTAACCCCGCTCTAAAAGGGATCTTTTGGAGTGAAGGGAATGATCTAACACTGGATTGTGGTGATGGCCATGCGACTTTGTAAGTGTATCATGCCTCATTGAAATGGAAAGTTAAAATAAGTGAAATCTGTGAAATGTAAACTTTGCCACAGTCCAATTATTTTTAAAAGAGGAAAGGAGCTATATGAATATAAATAAAAATATTATCTGAAACAAATGGCTGAAGGAAAAAAGAGATAACAATACTGAAGATTTCCCAAATGTGACATTGAAAATGTTGAAACAAACAAAACGCCTATATATGTCATATTCAGATACAGTTTGAAAATATGTCTATAGATTGAAAAAATAAAATTATGAAATTATTTTTTAAATTACTACATTAAAATTTTAGAAGTGCAAGGACATTAGTTCTCTTGACAGATATTTTATTCTATACTTATTCCAAGGTCTGAAGCACATGAGGTCAATAAATAAATTTTGATTGAATAAATGAAGAAAAATGATTTGCTACTTCTACTTAAGTCTCTAGTGATTTAATTTGGACTTTTATCTAACTCCTTATTATATATTTCCATGCATTTGTTAGAAATATGAGATGATTTTGAATACAACAGTAATATCAGCATTAATCATAGATTAAAGTGTAAATATATTTTGTTTGCTGTTATGTTTTCATTACATCTGAAGTGGATTAATAAATCAAAACAAATTAATTGCTTTGCTTGCTTGCATGAAAAGATATGCTCTAGAAAACCACTAGGATTGTGAATAAGAACTGCTTAATTTAAGCATTATGCATTGTGTGATATATATTGCCAAATAAGAAAGAAATGTTACATTATTTTATTTTATTTTTTAAAAGATTTTATTTATTTATTTATTTATTTATGTATGTATGTATGTATGTATGTATGTATTTATTTATTCATGAGAGACACAGAGAGAGAGAGGCAGAGAGACACAGGCAGAGGGAGAAGCAGGCTCCATGCAGGGAACCCAACATGGGACTCGATCCTGGGACTCCCAGATCACGCCCTGGGTGAAAGACAGGTGCTAAACCACTGAACCACCCAGGGATTCCTGTTACATTATTTTAAATTAAACATTTTATTTATAACTATAGGTACCCCTGACAATGATTTAATTGAAATTTTTATTAGAAAAATATATTCTAAGTTTTGATAAAAAGGAATTTCTCTTAAGTTGGACATTTATATAATCTGCACACGTAAAGCCATCTTATACTTTGGACAATTCTAATAAACACATAAAATCCAGATCATACTTTCCTTTTGTTTCCAAAGAACATTGAAAATTTGTACTTGGCACGTTCGTTAGAAGTAGTATGTGAAAAATTTAAAAATACTACATAAAAAGATATCCCTTCTCACCATTTTCTTGAAAAGATTTCATATTCAACAGTTTGAGATATGCTCTCGGTGTCTTACTTCCTGATTTATAATAAACACGATTAAACATTCTTTCTTTGACATCGTTAAGAAAGATGGGCTTTGTCCCAACCACCTCTTGGCTAAGCCTGAAGACTCAGGGATTCAAACAGTTCAAAATACTGATTCTAGGTTAAAGACTTTGACACTTTGTTTTCATCTCTGTAAGTACTGCATATTATTAAAATGTTTTTACTAACTTTTAAATAATAAGTATAGGCTAATATATAATGGTAGTAAAGAGCACTTTGTTTTGTTTATAAAATGAAATAATTTTTCAATGAGAAATTCTTAAAAATTTAATAGTTTCTTTGTATGCCCCTGAATTTGAGGTATAAAAAAATAATCCTGATAAAGTATCATGTTAACAGTTATAATTCTAAAATTAGAGTTAAAATTAAAGATCTCTTCCTTTGACACCATTTTTAATTAATGGCAATAGCATTTCCTGGGGTCATCAGTTTCCCTCCCTGATCTCTGAGGACAATGATCTACTATGACTTTGTAATTAACCTGTTTTTATTCATTGACCCATGTTCATATTTAGTAATTGATATATATATATGTGTGTGTGTGTATATATATGTTTTATGTATATATAAATAAAACAAGATGATAATGATCTTTTAAAGAACCTTCTAGACATTCATGAGGTCAAAATCTTGAAGAAACAGAAGAGTGACCACTACAATGGTCTGAGTGCCCTTGCCTTCTGAATGGAGTCTTCTGGACTAAACTTTACAATTGATAGTGTACATGTCCAATTTCTCTCTTTTTTTAAGATTATTAAAATTTATTTATTCTTGAGGAACACAGAGAGAGGCAGAAACATATGCAGAGGGAGAAGCAGGCTCCCTGCAGGGAGCCCGATGCAGGACTTGATCCCAGGACCCTGTGAATCATGACCTGAGCTGAAGACAGATGCTCAACTACTGAGCCACTCAGGCATCCTGCCTTTGTGGTCAAACTTACATATCTCCCACCCTTACCTTCTACTCAGTTATCTATGTATTCTTACGTCTCTCAAGGACTGTATTTCTCCTGGCCTATACTTTAGTTGTCTGGATTTATATTTGTTTTCTTACATTTATTTGTGTGATTTTATCATAGCAATTCCATGAATATTATAAGTAGCAATATCATTGTGTTCCTGGAGAATATTGACGTTGATGGGAAGAAAATTTGGTTCTGTTATAAATAGATTACTTAGAGACGGTCCTATAGTTTTCTTTTAATGATGAAGAATATTTCAAACCCTCTTTGGGCACTGTGAAATACATGAAGCCTGGGATTTTAATACTAGTGCTAATCTCTTCCTTAGTATTTCACCACTCGTGTACTCCATAAGAATCTCTTGGAAACTCAACAGTAAACATACACATCCCTGTAAATAATAATTATATAGTTATTAAATTTTAAGCTAAAATAAAATTCATTTGTGGAGGTAAATATTTTAAGTATATATTACCAGACTCCTATTCAAAACAATATGAATCATTTTAAATATAGCTGCCTGGTATCCCACAGACATGGACTTTAATACAGGAAGACTAACTGTTAAGTAGCTCAGACTTACCCAAAATACAAGGAAAGTTTTGTGCTACATAAATATATTTTGGATGTTTCTCAGAAAAGAATTATGAATGAATACCATCAATAAATACAACATTTTAAGTATCTGTCCCATTAAAGTTTTCCAGCATATGATGTAATGGATTAAATTCTTTGCAATTTTACTTGTTAAACAAATATAAATTTCATTGACTCTCTGTAAAAATACTTTCATTCTTTGAATTCACTTTCTAGTGTTCACTTTGGCTTATTTTATTCACTGGTAAAGGGCAGCTTAGCTTTATAGCACCTGTCAGCATTGTGGGTGATATGTTTCTTTCAGTACATTTGGATAGCAGTGCGTGGAACAGTTGGTAGGTGATATTGGTGCATTGTATAGCCAGTCATCCTTTTGCCCAGAAACTTACTAAATCCTTTTTATAACACACTTCATCATTCACATCCACAGGCCTGATATCTAAAGTCTGTTGCACTAAAATGGTATAGTTCAGCTTTCAAGCAGGCTTTATCCCAAACAGAACTAAAATGTGAGTTCGGTAGAAGATGGCTAGGTAATAAAAATCTGTAGTCATTCCTATTATTTATTTAAATGTTACATTTGTTTAAATGAGTTTTCATATATAATACAATTGTACACATCTATAATCATGTTTATGTGTGGGTGTAGGTGTGTGAGTTAAGGGTATGGTGGCAAAATAAAAATTTGGAGAGTCAAATATTGCCAACTATGATATATTTACATGTATCTTTTATACGTTATATAAAGATTGTAAATGTTGTATATATTGTATACTTGAGTTTTTTATCGATATGTGTAATATTAGTAAATATAAAGCATTTGGAAGTTACATTCAGAGAGATTTGGGACTACCAAATGCAAACCATCAAATTAAATTTCACAAACCTAAAAAAATATTCTAATGAAGTTATCTGACTTAAAGTAGGAAAAGAAGTTTGTAGAAGTTACTTATGAGCAAATAAAATATGGAAAATAGGAAAGAAAAGAGGGAATAAAGTCCAAAATCCTTCTCTTAGCTTATATATCCCTTTATAATTTGCCGTCTGTCTAATTTTCTGATGGCAACTCCTGCTAGTGTCTCCTTTATTTCTGAGTCTCCAATTACATTGGCCTCTTAATTCTTAAACATCTAAGTGTATCTTACCTTACAGCTCTTAGACTTACTGTTTACTCTTTCTAAAAGACTCTCTCTTTAGATCTTTATAAAGTCTTTGCTTTACTTAACATAATTGGGCATGTTAAAACCATTTTAAAAATTAAGTTCTGTGTGTGTGTGTCTGTGTGTGTGTGTGTGACTCTCTCTTTCTCTCTTCCTTTCTCTCTCCAGATAGTCTAGTCTAAATCCATAAATTCTGGGGGGAGACAGAGCAGTGCAATCTCCACCAAATACTTGCTTTCCTAAATTTTCAGCTTAATTATCATCACATGATATAGAGGCCAATGAAATGCCATGGAAAATTTATTCTGTTGTTTGAAAAGGCTAATTTCTACAGCAACTCCAAAATTTCTATAGTTTAATAAAGTCAATTTTGAGTTATTTTTATATTTATTTATTTATTTTTAAAGATTTTCTTTATTCATGAGAGACACAGAGAGGGAGAGAGGCAGAGACACAGGCACAGGGAGAAGCAGGTTCCATGGAGGGAGCCTGACGTGGGACTCGATCCCGGGTCTCCAGGATCACGCCTTGGGGCTGAAGGGGATGCTAAACCACTGAGCCACCTGGGCTGCCCAATAAGCTAATTTTTAAAATTTCTACAAAACCCAATCAGTATGTAGTCTTCTTTATGGTTTTTCCAATCCCAAGTTCCCTCCACCTTATTGCTACACTACTCATGACTTGAAATCCTCCTAAATTAGAAATATAATGAAGGAGGGTGTCTGGGTGGCTCAGCTGGTTAAGCTCCCAACTCTTTTCAGCTCAGGTCATAATCTTTGCATCCTGGGATTGGGCCCAACACCTGGCTCTAAGCTCAGCACAGATTCTGCTTGTTCCTCTCCCTCTGCTCCTCTCCTTACTCACTCTTTCTCTCTTTCTTAAATAAATAAATAAATAAAATTTTAAAATTGAAACAAGAAAAATAAATATAATGGAGAACAATCTGTGGAGGAGATGCATACTTCTTTTGTATGCATTCACTTAGCTATAACACAGTGGCATGGTTCGGTCAATGTAAAGAGAGCTGATAAATACTCTTGTGTGCAAAAGAAAAGGAGGGAAAAAGTTTAGTGAGCAAATATAATATTTATATACATATTTAGAGAACAGGTGGCCATCTATCAAAATTTAATTATGTACACAATTTATACTACAATCTCATTTCTAAAAAATATGTCTTCTAGAAATATAGTGACACTCTATACAAACACAATAAATGGTACCCCAAAATGCCAATGACGAGGAGTAGCTTAGTTGTGTGGCTAATGAAATGACCAGGATAAACATGCCCAGCAAGCTGGCCAATAGTTCCAGTGAATGAGCTACCTAATCTAAATCCATCTGAGTCATAGCTATGATTTAGCAGGTGTCGTCCAGTAGTAATAGTCAATTCTAGTTTAAAAATTGATGAAGAAATTTCTGGAATTTTCAGCCAAGATTTCCAAACAGTGGAGCCTATATAGGTATATCCCTAGTAACTAACACACAGTTTGTAAATCCATTCCCAACAAAATATTTGGACCAGAGAGTATTGTAGCCCTCTAGCCCAGTTCAAGAATGAAAAAGGGTTGGGATCCATTTTCCGACTCTATTATATTCAAAGTCACATTGCTCAGTGTACTCTGTTACAATGTTTTTGGTCTACTCACAGATGTGTGTAATACTATTTGTATAATACATTTATTGCCTTGATTGTAATCAAATGAAAATAATGTATTTATTAAGGTATTTTTTGTATATCGTAAAATAAAAATAGTAGTTAAAAAGTAAACAGGATCAATAGATGTTGACTTTAAAAGGATGCCATCAGTTTATGACTGAGAAAGAGTTACTCACATACCAAAGTATATGAAATGATATTGGGAAAAAAGGGAAAATATGTATAGAAATATTTACAGCGTTTTGTAGTTTTTCCTTTTGTTGTTATCATGGAATGATGTTGATGTTTTATTATAAACACACTTATTTTTTCCCTTTCTCTATACCTTAAGTTTTGCTTATGTTCATGTGCTTCATATTTTTTAAAACAATAACTTTTATTGTTATATCATTTCTGTCTCTCATTACACCTTTCACATTCATGATGATTATTCTCAAACTAGGGACAGGAGCATAAAGCAAAATGTGGAGGGGGAGAATAGTTGTATTTTTATTTTTTGTTTGTTTATTTTAAAACCTTGGGCTGCTTTGGCCATGGGCAGAAATTTGGTAGAGAAAAAAATCTGGTAGGATACATAGAGAGAAGCAAAACTTTTTCATATCCCTCACCCAACCCCACCAACTCATAAACATATTGGAAAGAGAGCTGGTTGTGCACTGACACGTATATCTCTGCTTTTGCCTGATACTTGAACTCTAAACCTCCCAGAAATGCACAGCAGAATGCTTAGAAACATGTTGCAATCTGAGAGCAGAAGAGACCTACGATCTGTTTTCCATGGAAGCAGCAAGATCCTACAGGGATAGCTGTGTGGTACATTTAGACTGACAATGCCTGATGTAGCACTGTGTGATGGAGATATACTGCAAGTCACAGTATTTACAAGTCATGGTTGAAAAGTTTAAAGTTTAGTGACCACACTTATAAAGGTAGAAAGAACTGAGGAAAAGTAATTTTAACAATAGATTTTATTGAATCCAATATAACCAAATATGATCATTGCACCAAGCAATCAATCTAAAAGTCACTAATAAAATATTTTACCTTTTTTTCCATGTTAAGTCTTCAAAATCCTGCATGTATTTTATACTTGTAGCACAGTTAAAATCCAACTAGGCACATTACGAGTGCTCCATGGCTACATGTGGTGAGTGACTCTTATACCAACAGCATAGTGTTAGGTCTTAGGGTATACCTGTGTCCCAGTGTGGCATAGGGAGACAACATGGCACCCATGCATCCAGTGGCATCATGAAATTGAAGGACAAGAAACAGGAGACCTATTGGGAGTGAGAACAAGAGGGTGAAGTGGGTGTGTCTTGATGGAACTTTGCTACAGCATTAGCCCAAGAATTTTGCCTGAAACTAGAAACTGACTAAAACTAAAGTCTCACTAGTCCAGCAAACTTAGGGTTTGTGATAGACATTCCTTAGTTGTGGCAAAATAAAACAAGTTATGATTCCTGGCTTGAGATTTATAATATACAATCAAATACAATCAGTTAAACAAAGAAGAAAATCTAAAAGTATAACACAAACTATTAATTGAATAGGTTGGTTCAGGAAGAGAAGACATTTGGTTTTTACTTTTGTTTTATGCTGTATAATGTAAGCATCTCAGAGAAAGTTGTGGGGAATAAATCATTTTACTTTATTTTCTTGAGAAAAGTATATTTTTTAGTGTGTTTCTGGCTGATAACAACTGATATAATTCTACTTTTCTGTTGATAACTTGACCTGAAAATTTTAGGGATAGTGTTTAAGTAGATTTTTATTTAATTAACATAAATTTAAAAGCAAAACCTATACTTTTACATTCTTCTATCAGCAATTGAGTATAAGCAGAATATTAAATGCAAAGGACTCATATTTTATTCAGAATTATTTTTATTTATTTTTAAATTTTGTTTTCTTTTTAAATAACATAAAATAATAGAGTAAATGCATATATATAACTTAGATATTTTTCAGTCTTTTGAGTTATTGATCTTAATAAAAATAACTGTTCAGCCACAGACTTCAAGTTACTTCTCAAGAGAATAAAATTGGAGCAATTCAAATTAGCAAATAATTAACTCTGTATTATTGACTATCATATAAATAAATAGTCCTGGTTATAGTAGTATCATGTAGAAGATATCCATCCTCAACATGCAAATAAAAAGTAGGTCACTAGTTTTTCTTTTAATAAATCAAACGCCCCAGGATGTAAAATTTATTTTGTATATCCTCACATGGATAAAAAAAAAAAATCGGTCTGACTGTTCACTTATAGTTACTTGTTTAGTTGTTTTTATCAAAGTCAAAGTTGTATAGATAAATTGTTTTGTTCTACAGTTAGGATACAGAATATTTTTCCCTAAGCAGAAAAAATAAATGTAAAACTGTGACAGGGTTTCAAAGATTGGGAATTATTGGAGAAGTCTATGAGATATCTTGTCTATGCTATACAATATAATCACATTGGCCATATGTGGCTATTTAAATTTAAGTTACTTAAATTTAAATTTAAAAATCCAGGTCCTAAGTTGTGCCGTCCAAATTTCAAGTGCTTAGTAGCCAACTATGGGTAATGGCTCCATATTAAACGCTGCAGATTAGAAACATTTCCATCATTGGCAATAATTTTATTGGACACCATTGATGGATCTCTAGTCTAACAATGAATTAAATACTGTTCATCATTTTACTGGGAAAATATTAATCCTTTAATAAAGGACTAGAAATCATGCATATTTATTTTCATGGATAATGTTCAAATATGGTATTTCATGAAATCCATAATTGCAGTGTTACTAATAACAAATGTAAGAGAACAAAACCTTTTTATATTAGTTAAGTGGTAGAAACAATGGGAGGGAATGTCTGTTTCCTCAATATTGCTCCAAGCATATAAATCTTGTTTTAGGAATATTATAAGCTTTTATTGTTGTTTAATATATTACAAAAGTGAAGCTTTTCCATTTCTGGGGGCATTTTTCTAGAACTGTTGAGGCCTTACATGAAAAAAAAAAAGAATGAATTTGAGAGAAAGGCTGTTGTATCTATAAATCAATGGGATAAGATATTTTCTCATCATTTAAACAGTGAACAGATAAGTGCTAAAGAACATTTTGGATAAAGTTGATATTCACTACTAGGAGCTAGGATGAAAACTGGAAAGTGAAGGATCACCATATATATATTTTTGTTGTTGTTGTTTGTTTGTTTTGTTTTGTTTTGTTTTGTTTTCCTGGGATCTCATGTAGAATGGGCCACAAAGCCTTGCAAGATTTTTTTTTTCCTGACTCAAAACTTCTCTTTTTTGTAAGTCAGTCTACTTACATTCTTGGTATTCTACTTTCATTCCAAATTGTTGAAAAGATTTTTGAAATTTGTGTCTGGTGCAGCTGTACCAAGGGTACCAAGGGTATAAAAATCTGGACTTTGTTCATATTTAAGCAAGACTTCCAATGTTGAAGTTTATCAAAGTCCAAGAATGAAAATACCTTGCCCTCACTCCCATGGACATTGCTGTACCCACAAACAGAAATACTCTTTCCTCTAGTAAAACTTACAGATTTGTGTGTGCTTTATTTTACAAAGGAAATTCATTTTTAGAAAAATATCCTTTGAAATTAGATCATTTACTTTTCTTGTGACTTTCCTTGCATGCAACAATTATCTGATAAGACAAATTCTACAAGAAAATAATTAAACGTAAATTGAAACAGAATATCTGTGATGATATCTTAGAAACATAAAGCAATTTCTTTTATCCTCACACAAGCCATTTATATTATTTATCATATTAATTTGATTTAATAGCATCTTTTTCATTTCTAACAATAATAAACATCTGAAGAAACCAATGTGCTCTGCATCATGTACTTTCTCTCTTAAAGTCATGTTATTCCCTGAATCATCAGTTACTTCATAAAGTCAATCACATATTTACCTTAGAAGATGCTAACACTTAGGATCACTTTGAACAAAGTTTACTAGTACTACAGGAATGCTGCATAATTGTGGAAGTTTTTAAAGAAGGATTCATTTAAGAATAGGTAATTATGGAAACAAATATTTGTACTTTAAACAGAGATTAATTTTGTTTGTCTCACTACCGTCTTATTTTCCCTAAAAGTTTAATTATTAAATGTATCATTTTTGTTTAATTTTGACCAATGAATGGTATTTAACAAAATTTTTTTTTCCATAACAATGCTATAATTTATTGTGTTTGCAGATTCCCCCCTCAATTTTCTACTTAATTAAGTTCCAATCTAATGTTACTTCTAGTAAAAACAGAATAAATAATTTCAGTGGGAATAGCAATTGTCAAAAGCATTTACTCAGTTTCTTGAGTTTCCTCTAATCGTTTTTAAAAGGGTAACATCACACTGAAATGTAAAATACATAATTGGTTTTGTGCTATTTTGACTTTTTCATGTAATTGAATTCGCCAATGCTACCACAACATAGGCATTATGATGCTCTTTTACAAATGTAGAAAACTGGTTAAAGATATTAAATAGAATTTCTCAGTTAATGACTTCAATATTCATATTCTTTATGCTCTTCCAGATGATAACTTGTAGGGAAGCATCTGTTTTTTTTTTTTTTTTTTTTTTTTTTTTTTTTTTTTGTAGGGAAGCATCTGAATTCCAAACATAGGTAGGAGCTAATTGTAAATGGTGAAACATACTGAAGTATCTAGGAACCTGTTTTTCTATCATTTCCACTACAATAATTCAAAAATAAAAACAGAGTGGATTGCATCCACATGTTCCATCCCTTTAGGGTTTAATATTAAAATAAGGCATTCTTTATTTACAAGATTAATTAAATAGCATTGTCTCTTGAAATCTTAAAATTATATACAATCATGGTTCTATAAAATGAGACTGAATGGTAATTTTGAATACTGTCAAAGAATAATTTGACCTGACAAGTGAAACAGGCCTGGAGGCTTGACTCAAGACTATCACAGTAGGGGAGAGAGATTGAACTCAACTCCCATGAAACAAAAGGTGGGGGAGTTTCAAAGCATGGGATGAGCTGGTGGAAAAGTTCAGGAAGACTCTAGTGGCAGGTTGGGGAGTGCGATTCAATATCCTGTCCTTGTTCATTGTTCCCTAGGGAAGTCAGGTTCTTACTCAACCACAGTGCTTGGGACATAGGAGAGATATCTTGAGGTTTACATTTCAAAGGGACAACTCCCAGGTCCTTAGAAAGACATTCTTGGGGCAGCCCGGGTGGCTCATCTGTTTAGTGCCACCTTCAGCTCAGGGCCTGATCCTGGAGACTCAGGATCGAATCCCATGTCGGGCTCCCTGTATGGAGCCTGCTTCTCCCTCTGCCTGTGTGTCTCTCGTGAATAAATAAAATCTTAAAAAAAAAAAAAAAGAAAAAAAGAAACACATTCTTGGATTATAAAACTGGCAAGAGGTGGAGACAATTTGCTCTGTCTCAAAGAGACAGAGCAAGAATTTACAATAGAATATTTGCTGAAGTAAATGCTCTTAGAAAAAAAGGAGGCCAGGGCCTAGAGTCTGGAAAGTAGCCTGTTTAAAGTTCAAGCTGAGGGAAATGTTAAGACCACTTTGGTTAATATTAGATATCCACTGTTGCAGTTTTTCTTTTCCTCTTCAACATTTTATTTTGATATAACTTCAGGTTCCCTCTGCAAAATGTGCATACATTGGACAGAGACTTCCCAGCCATTTTTTTTCCCAATTTTTCTTACTATTATTCACACGCTACTATTAACTACGTGACATATTTGAATTTCACCAGTTGTCCCACTAACATTTTTTTGGGGGGGTCTAGTTTCCCATTTAGTTGTCACATCTCCTTAGTCTCTATCACTCTGTGACAACTTGTCAATCTCTGTGTATCTTTGATGACCTTCAGACTTTTGAAAAACAGTAATCAAGGTTTTTTTTTTTTTTTTCTTCCTCTCTCAGTTTGGGATTGTCTAATGTTTTCAGATGATTAGATTGAGTTTGTGCAATTTGTCCAAGGTTGTCACTGAAATTATAGTGTTCCCTTCTCCATGCATCATATCAGGGTGTACATGATGTCAATATCTCTTATTACTGGTGTTGACACTTTGTTCACTTGACTAAAGTGGTGTTTGCCAGATTTCTTCACTGTAGTTGGTTCCTCCCCCCGCCTTTTTTTTTTTTTTGGTTTTTCCCTTTATAACAAATTGAAATCTTCTAAGAATTTACTTTGAGACTATGCAAATATTTTGCCCACTAATTTTAGCAACCACTGGTGGTTCTTGACTATAAAGGTTACTATTTATTATTAAGTGATTTTCATTTTCCAGTATTCCTCTTCCATTTACGTATTGAAATTCTATAAGGAAGAATTTTCCTCTTCTCTCAGCACCTTCTGTTTTTCATTACTCATAGTGCTATAAAAGATGGACTTGTGGATGCTTATTTTATTCTATGGATTAGAACCCAATAATATCCCTATTTATTTTGTTGGTTATACTGCTGTATCCTTCAGCAGTCGTTCCACTGTGGGAGACTTAGGCTTGAGGGGGCTGAGAGGAATACAGGAAACTTTCTACCCTGTGTTGACCCTGTATTCATTGAATGCCTTTACTGCTCTAACAAAGGTAGAAGTTTGTATCTGATGTAACGATACAGATTTAGGCTCTCCATGACTGGCAAGTGTCTCTTCCATCTTCAACACATGGCTTCTGCTTGTGGATCTGTGAGAGTTCTACTCCCCACTCATCTTTCTACTAGTAGAAAGAAGGAAAACACCAGGAAAGTGAAGGTCAAATTGTTTTCAGGACAATTTGCTCTCAAGTCTCATCAGCTGGAACTGGAAATATACCTGCATTTCTCTGCAATTATTGCTAGGAAAATTAGCCTAATCAGGAAATATAACTCCAGCATATGTAGAGTGAAAACTCTATCATAATGGAAGAAAGGAAAAGAAAACTCATATCAGAGGACAACTGATTGTCTTCCATAGGCGACATGAAGCACAATAATGAAGTCACCAAATGTACCGTCATTCCGGACGGCAATTCCTTGTGATTTGATTCAGTATCGTGAGTTAATGGATACTTGGAGAGATATGTCAATCACATATTCATTGTCTGATTACAACCGCATGAGAGATTTCAAGTTGGAACTGCCCAGCTGAACCCTTCCCAAATTCCTTACTTCTAGAAACTATGAGACATAATAAAATGTTTGCTGTTTTAAGCTACTAAATTAAATACCAAACACAATGTAACATGCCATATATTTTACATGTTTTTTTCTTGTTCTTAGCTTATCTCCATTAAAATGTAAACTCTTTTTGGATGTAGGCAATGATTTGGGACCAATCTGTTTACTACTGTGTCCCAATGCCTGGAAGTGTATCCAGCACTTGGGGACCATGGAATAAAGATTTGTTGACTGAATAACTGAAAGCAATGAGTAAGGGAGGAAATGGAGAGAGGAAAGAAAAATTGATAGCTGCATGTAGATAGACTAAATGAATAATAATGACATCATTAAAGAATACATGGTATAGATAACCACACATTCATGTGTTCCATAAGGCTTGACTATTTCTTTAAGCCCATCCAAATCTAATCATCTATTTGGCTTAAGTTTGTTTTCTTTATTGCCTAAGAGATTAAGGAAGTTCTTGACAGAATAAATTATTCTTTCTGTAAGAACTAAAATAAAACAAAATAAGAAACTACTTCATTGTATTTAATGGAAAAATGATAAAAATTGATAATAATAAATTTGCTTTCCTAGTCTCAAAATGGTGTTATAATTGTGGGTTTTATCCTTGTTATTTTCACAAAACATATGGGCATGATGTCTTAGCTTAGTGTATGCTTTACTAAAAAATGTTTTTTTCCTTTAATTTGATTAATGCTAGCAGGACAAAATGGTGATGGTGAATTTTCCCAGACCTAACACAAGTGTAGTTATTACTGGACATGGAGATTCTCCAAGGTTTTAGTATGCTTCAGGACGCTTTATTCATGAAAAGGGAAGACTTCATAATGGTCATACAGTGCATCTGTATTTTTATTATTTGTCTGAAGCCTGCCAAAGGTTTTTGCTTTCCAAAAATGCATGATCTCCTTTTAAATGGTTGTCAACAATTTTACCTTTCTAACAATAGGAAATGCCTACTAGTTTCTTCCTCATAAATGCTACAAACTGCCCAGAACAATTATAGTATAACTGCCAAAAGAAAGAGCTGTTAAAAAAATGTCAAACATGGATTTTTTAATTTTATCCTATCATATCCTAACTTTTCTCCACAGTACCTCGTTGAATTAAAAATGTTGAAAATAATTTGGAGATTATTATTTTACACTTAAAAATTAAGTCCGTAGACTTTTTTTTTCTAACTTTAACACAGAAATAAATAATTGAGTTTATTAGTATTAGTATCTATTTTTTTTGCAGGCTACCAATATCATGTATATATAATGTAAATTCAAACACAATCCAATCTGAAGTCCATCTAATTTTCCACAATTTTAAAGATTTGTAATTTTATGGACTCAATATTTGATTTGTTTATTTAATGCATTTTGTCTATTTCTCTGTACCACAGGTGACATCCCTGCCAAAACTGAATACATTATAGTTTCTATATAAATGTGATCTATTTCTCAGATGATCATGGGTGACCCTGTAGGTAATATAGACCAGTAAGTAACTACCTTACTTGGGATTTAAAGACACTCATGAAACTCCTTCAGTGTTAAATCATTGTTGTTACTTAAACCTGGAATTCTTTATTACCCGTCTATATCGGGATGCTCCTACAGGTCTGTAGTTGATTTGTTCAGTTAGCTTCTACTTTTTGTGCATGTTTAAAAAAAAACCTGTCAAATAAAGGAGACAAATTTTTATTCAAGCAGACATTATTGAGTTTGTTATATTAAGGTCTTCTGTGAAGGAAAAGATTTTGTGTGAAAACATTTACTGTAAAAATAATCCAAAAACTCTTAGTTGCTAAATAGTTACATTTTTATTTTACTTATCTCATTCTAGTATAAAAATATAGACTTTCTTTAAAATATTCTCATACCCCTTCCTACATGTAGTACAAAGGGTCAGCTCTGCAATTTAGGAACCAGGATTAGGTTTTAAACACAAAGAAAAGCTTCTCACAGAAGGATATTTCTTTCTTTCTTTCTTTCTTTCTTTCTTTCTTTCTTTCTTTCTTTCTTTCTTTCTTTCTTTCTTCTTTCTCTTTCTTTCTTTCTTCTTTCTTTCTTCTTTCTTCTTTCTTTCTTTCTTTCTTTCTTTCTTTCTTTCTTTCTTTCTTTCTTTCAAACCTATTTCACAAATGTTAAAATTGACTATATTTTTCCATATAAGAGATCTTGAATGAATTCAGTATTTATGATCTTAATTTTGAAATAGCTAATGTGTTTTTATTTTAAAATTATTATTATTTTATTCAAAATATATAGAATAAGAAGTTTGTCCTCTGGATTTTGAGAAGCATTTGCAAGTAAGATGCTATGAAATTAAATACTTTACTAGTTTAGGTACTATGGGGTATGCAAATGAGTGCTAGAGCTGAATTCATGACTTTATTATTATTCATTTTCTCCCCAAAAATCTGTACTTTACCTTGAGAATATTTACAATAAGATGATGCTATACTAATTACCTTTTCATATCTTGCCAACATAAATAAAATATAAAATCCATCTCCTTAAAGCTATTTACTAAATATTTCTGTGTATGTATTAGTTTCCCATTGCTGCTGTTACAAATTACTACATTTGGTGGCTTAAAATACAAATTCATTATCTCATAGTTCTGAAGGTCAGAGGTCTGAAATGAGTTTCACTGAGTTAAAACCAGAGTGTTGGCCGGTGGCATTCCTTTCTGGAACCCATTTTTTTTGCTTTTTTTTGCTGGCATTCCTTAGTTTTTAACCAACTTCCATTTTTCAAAAACAGTAATGGCAGGGGGAGTCTTTCTGGAAAGACTGGTGGAATCTTCCTCACATCACAATCCATCACTCTGACACCAGCTCTTCTGTCTCTCTTTCATATGTAAAAAGCCTTGTGATTACACTGGATGCCCACAGATACTCCAGGATAATTTCCCTATTTTAAAGTCAGCTGATTAACAACCTAATTTCATCTGCTATTTTAGTTTCTTTTACTACATAATGTAACCATTTCACAGGGTCCAGAGATCAGGATGTTGGGCACATTTGGGAGTCCATTATTTTGACTGACACAATATATTTTAATCAAAGTAATAGTTTGAAGATTACATTTATAAAGAATTGGTTGCTGTTAAATTATTTTACAAATGCTCTAATTTAAAGAATTAGAATGCAATTAAATTCATATTTTTATAACCCCCTTCATGGCTTCAGATTCCTTTCTCAGAACATTTTATTTACTGGCATATGTAAAATGTAGTACCTACTCCATTACATCATATTACAAGAGAGAACTTAGGTGGGATTTAGCTTATGTATAAATTCATTTTACTTGCCAAAACAGAGAATAACTAAAATGTTCACTTTACAGCATATATAATTGACTTTAAATAATTTGAAAACAGTATAAGAATTGAACAAAATTGCTAGAATTAATTTTACATGTTTGCATGCACATTTTTATTTCTGGTGAATATTCAGGACAGTTTGAGGTTGCATTACTGCCTACTTTTCTTTCTATAGTTTTTTCCCACAAGTCAGCAATCAATCTATTCTTTCAAATTAATGTTACTTCTAACAAGAGACCAAATCAAACAATGGCTAAGTTCCAGGAATCTGATTTCCTGTTTTTATATACCGTATTGAAATTTATGTACAGCTATTACATGCTGATGGCAGTAAATCTGCTTATTCAGAAAAAAAAAATAATGGATGTTGTGTAAATACAAACAGTTATGGAAAGTGTTATGAGAATACAATTTCTGCTGTGATCTTCAAGGTGAAATATTAATGGACATGTTTTTCTAATAATGTTGCTCATTGAAAAAGTAATTAGAATAAAATTCTAACACTTTATCAAGTGTTTATAGTTGTTTGAGAGTTATGTTAATCTGAGTTCCCAGTGTGCTAATTTCATACTGCTTTTTATACAATAAGGAAGATTAAAGGAAAGTATTGTTCCTTTATTATAGTTCACATAGATCAAAAGAATCATCTGATTACTTGCTTCAGAGACACCTTGTTGCCTGAATGTCCTGACTTATGAATATTTTCATGACATTATTTAATCCAGCTTTTTAGCCTTATTGTTTTAATGACAAAATAGATAAGTCAGGACAGATGTTATTTTTTAAATTATGAAGAAGTTCAAGTGATTGCAATGTTTGAACTTTAAAATTTATTTTCTAAAAATGATTTGTTGGGGCACCTGGGTGGTTCAGCTAGTGACGGATCTGACTCCTGATCTCAGGGTTGTGAGACAGAGCCCTGTGTCTGGCTTTGCACTAAGTGTGGGTCCTGATTGAGCCCTCTCTCTGCGCGCCCCCCCTCCCCCCAGCTCTCTCTTTGCTCTCTCTCAAGAAAGTAATTAACATAAATTAAAAAAAAAAACTTAAAATGATTTCAATTCCTTTTTATAGTGGACTTTATAGATAAGAACTTTGCCAAAACAATCAATTAAATGCACAAAAATAAACTCAGAAAGTTAGAAAGAATTTCTTTATTATTTTAGTATTATTATATTCTTAGTATTATATAATAATAATAATGATGATAATAATAAAGGAGAAATGGCAAACATTTTAAGTTCAAAAGACACAGGTAAACCCAAGAATCTATGAATCAGTCCTGAAAAAAAATCAAACTTCCCTGTATATTCACCCGAAGTGAAAATGTGCATGTAAACATGTAAAATTAATTTTTATTTGCACAAAAATGTAAGTGTATAGGTAGGTAGTGCATCACACTTTAACTGGTTAAATTAAACAAACAACAAACATGATTTGGATGTTTTTACATGACTAATATTGGAACTAACCTTCTTGCCATTTTGGCCCTCTTACAATTCATATGACATGCAATATGGATGACATACAGGAATGGAAATATTTAAAATACAGAAATCAGATAATTTCTGCACCGGTGTTTTGAATTTTCCATTGAACTTAGCATAAATTTAAGTCTTAGGATATTGTTACTTGTAAAAGTGTGGGCTCCTACCCCCACCTCCCCAGTACTTCCTTTACTGCCATCATGACAATCATTTTTACTCTGGAAAAGGTTTCTTTTTTTTTTTAATGATTTTATTTATTTACACATGAGAGACACAGAAAGAGAGGCAGAGACACAGGCAGAGGGAGGAGAAGCAGGCTCCATGCAAGGAATCTGATGAGGGACTTAATCCTGGAAATCCGGGAGCCAAAGGCAGGATCTCAACCACTGAGCCACCCAGGTGTCCCTGGAAAAAATTTCTTCTAACTCAAGATTTTTATTCTGTTTCTTTCCTTCTCTAATTCTTTTGTTGATTGGCTTCTCTCATTTTACATATCTGAACTCATATATCTATGTCCTGGAAAGGCCTTCCTTAATCATCCTTTCTGAAGTAGTTATTTTGCCCCAGAACTTTGTATCAGATAAACCTGCTTATTTCCTAGCACCATCCACTCTGAATTTATTTTTTTCTACTTGTTCACTTGTTTAACATATATTTCGACCCCTGGAATATGAGTGTTAGGATAAAACAGAACATACCTGTGTTTACACCTGTGTCTCTAATGACCATATGATGTCAGGATAATGGTATGGAATCCTATAAATAACTTTTGAAAATATAATAGAAATTATAGCTTATAATCATGAAATCTAAAAACAGCCCGTAAAGCA
Organism: Canis lupus familiaris; assembly: GCF_011100685.1. NCBI lineage: Eukaryota > Metazoa > Chordata > Mammalia > Carnivora > Canidae > Canis > Canis lupus. Next base: position 8,718,955 of record NC_049259.1, on the reverse strand, counting down.
TTATGTGCAGCCATGGATACAGTTGGTACCTGAACAACACGGGTTTGAAAAACGTGAGTCCATGTATATATCGACTTTTTTCTATAAGTATAGTACTTCTGTATAATTTTTATTTTTTTCTTTATAATTTATTTTTATTTTTATATATTTTTTAATTTTTATTTATTTATGATAGTCACACAGAGAGAGATAGGGAGGCAGAGACACAGGCAGAGGGAGAAGCAGGCTCCATGCACCGGGAGCCTGATGTGGGATTCGATCCCGGGTCTCCAGGATCACGCCCTGGGCCAAAGGCAGGCGCCAAACCGCTGCGCCACCCAGGGATCCCTCTTTATAATTTTTAAATAAGCTTTTCCTTTCTCTAGCTTTATTGTAAGAACAGAGTATATAATATAGGTAACATATATGTTTTAATCAGTTGTTTATGCTATTAGTAAGGCTTTCAGTCAACAGCTATTAGTAGTTAAGTTTTGGGAAAGTCGGAAGTTATACATATAATTTTAAGTATGTGGGGGTTGACACCTCTAACACATTGTCTAAGGAACAACTGCATTCATTCATGCAAATGAATACATTAAATGAATGTACCATTCATTTAATGGTAGGCACTATGGATTATGGAAAGGAAAAGCACACACATACAAATAATAAAAAATACTATTATCTTCTATATGAAATTAACTTATATGACAAGTATAAATGATAGTTGCATATAGATAAATGTATTTATGTTGCTCATGTTTGTGTCTAGGAAACACGTAGGCCTATGTGTTCTTTGAAATAAATAAAAAGAATGACATGCTCAATCGTTTTTTTTTTTTTTTTTTAAGATTTTATTTATTCATTCGAGAGAAGAGATAGAGCACAAACATGGGAAGAGGTAGAGGAAGAGAGAGCTGGAAGCCCAATGCGGGGATCCACCCAAGGACCCCGGGATCATAATCAGAGCCAAAGGCAGACACGTCTGACCTATCCAGGTGCCCAGACATGCTCAATCTTGTTGAAATTACAATGCTTTAAGTTTTCTGTTTTATTTGCATTTAAATTAGCAGTATTCTCTTCCCTCCCTTGTCAATATTCTTAGTGTATTACCTAAAATATGAAGAATTTACATTTAATTTTTTGTTAAATATAATTTGGGTTGAAAAACTCCATTCAAAGAAATCTATTTCAAAGCAATTTTTAAAATGATCTAACTACTACTATAAGCATACTCAGTTACATATCTATAGAGAACCCTTTCATGTAAAATAAATATGAGATCTTCCCTAATAAAAGTAATAAAATGGAACTAAATACATATCCATCAACAATTTTTCTGAATGTAAATAGACTAAACACTTCAATCAAAAGAGAGTATCAGAATGGTTTAAAAAACAAGACCTATCTATATGCTGCTTACAAGAGACTCATTTTGGACTGAAAGACATCTACAGATTGAAAGTGAGGCGGTGGAGAAACATTTAACATGCAAATGAATATCAAAAGAAAGAAGTAACAATACTTATCCATTCATCAGACAAGATAGAGTTTTTGTTCTTGTATTGTTTCTATCCAGCTTTGTGATCAGGATAGTACTGGCCTCCTGGAATGATAGTCTTTCCATGTCATTGATTATTTTTTAAAAAATGTTTGGTAGAATTCACTAATGGAACCATGTGGTCGTGAATTTTTTTGTGCTGGGAGATTTTTAATTCCTAATTCAACTTGCATTCTTGTTGTTGACCTAAGATTTCTTACTTCTTGGACTCAAGATTTATGATTTAATATTGGTAACTTTTGTGTTTTTAGGCATTATCTGGTTTTCTTTCTAAGTTATCTAATTTGTTAGTTTATAATTATTATTATATTTGTTAGTTTATTATTATTATAATTATTATTTCTGTGGTTACCTGTTCTTTGTCTTCTCTCCCATTTCTCATTTTGTTTTTTGAGACCTCTCTTTTTCTTTTTAGTTAACGTGACTAAAGCATTGCCAATTTTATTTATTTATTTTTTTGGGGAAAACTGGTCATTATTTTCAATGTTGTTTATTCTGGTCTCTAGTTTATCTATTTCTGATTTTCCTTAGTTATTTCTTCATCTACTAAACTTCAGTTAAATTTCTTTTTCTAGTTCCTTGTGATATAATGTTAACTTCTTTATTTGAACTTTTTTTTCTTAAAACAAGCATTTATAGCATGCATTTAACTCTAACTCTAATATTTGCTTTTGCTACCTCCCATAGGTTTCGGAATATTGTGCTTTATTTTTTTTCTTTTTTTCTGTTTTGAGACATATTTTCATTTGCTATTTGATTTTTTTTTTTTTTTTTTTAAGAGAGAGAGACCACATGCATGTGAGAGCGTGGATAGGGGAGGTGGATGGTGAGAAGGAGAGAATCTTGAGCAGGCTTTATGCCTAGCACAGAGCCTAACACCGGGCTTGATCTCATGACCTCGAGATTTTGACCTTAGCTGAAATGAAGAATCAGATTTTTTACCAACTGAACCACCCAGATGACCTAAGCCATTTGATTTCTTTTTTGGCCCATTGCTTGTGCAGTAGTGTGTTCTTTAATATTCACATATTAAATATTTAATATTTACATTGTAGATTTCAGCTTTGTTTTATTGTTGATCTTTTGTCTTGTTCCATTGTGGTTAGAAAATATACTTGATATGATTTTGGTCTTTTTAAGTTTGTAATATTTATTATGTTTCTTTTTTATATGATTTAACCATAAAGTCTTCTTTGTGTATTTAAAGAAAATATGTATTCTATTTTTCTTGGATGGAATGTTTCATATACATATATGTGTGTGTGTGTATATATATATATATATACACACACACACAAAGATATATATACATTATATATAATATATAATATTAATTATATATAATATATTATATTACATATAATTATAATTATTATGTTATAATATAATATATAATATATAATGTGTATATATATACATTATATATACAATGTATATAAAAATATATATATATATCTTTTAGAACCATGCATTCTGAAGTATGCCTCAAGTAAAAAATGTTCTTGTTGGAAAAAGTAACTTTAACTGAGAGTACTTATTTCCAATAAAGCATGTCAGAAGGAAAGTGGTGGGGGGATGAGTGAAACAGGTGCAGGGGGTTAAGAGTACACTTATCACAATAAGCCCTGGGTAATATTGTATAGAATTGTTGAATCGCTGTATTGTACTTCTGAAACTAATATAATACTGTACATTAGCTATACTGGAATTAAAATTAAAAACATTAAAAATAATAAAGATAATAAGATACTATATGGAACCACAGTAAAAATGTGAAATTTATTTTAATTATATGCAAAATACCTACTAGGAAGTAAAAGGATTATTTTACTTTTAAGATGTCAAAACAAATCAAAGTAATATTAACAAACTGAGTCTTTGGGAACACCATACATTGTAATAGATCATAATTAGTACTATTATTTCTTTGGCATAACATTTTTTTTAAAGATATCTTTGTTTGAAAAAGAGACCGAGTTTACTTTAGTCAGTGGGGTCATGGGCAGAGGGAGAGAGAATCCCAAAACAGACTCCACCCTGAGTGCAGAGCTGGATGCGAGGCATGATCCCAGGAACTTGAGAACATGACCTGAGTCAAAATCAAGAGTCAGCCACTTAGCTGACTGAGACACCCAGGCACCCCATAGTATAACATTTAGAAAAGTAAAGTAGATTAACCTCCATATTGGATAATCCAATTAAAAAACGGGCAGAAGCCATGAGTAGATGTTATTCCAAAAGAGACATACAGACGGCTAACAGACATGAAAAGATGCTCAACATCACTCATTGTCAGGGAAATACAAAACAAAATCACAATGAGATATGACCTCACATCAGTCAGAATGACTAAAATTACCATAAATAACAATAGGTGTTGGAAAGGATGAAGAGAAAGGGAAACTCTCTTACACTGTTGGTAAAAATGCAAACTGGTGCAGCCACTTGGTAAAACAATATGGAGGTTCCTCAAAAAGTTTTGAAGAGATATGTACACCCCAATGTTTATAGTAGTATTATCAGCAATAGCCAAATTATGGAAAGAGTCCAAATGTCCATCAACTGATGAATGGATAAAGAAGATGTGGGTGTAGTATATATAATGGAATATTACTCAGCCATAAAAATATTAAATCTTTCCATTTGCAATGATATGGATAGAGCTAGAAAGTATTATGCTAAGAAAATAAGTCATAGAATAAAAAATACCATATGATTTCACTTCTATATGGAATTTAAGAAACAAAGCAAATGAACATATGGAAAAGAGAGAGAGAGGGAGGGAGGGAGGGAGGGAGGGAGGGAGGGAGAGGCAAACCAGGAAACAGACTCTTAACCATAAAGAACAACCTGAGGGTTACTGGAGGGCAGGTGTGCAGGAGGATGGGTTACATGGGTGATGAGCTAAGAAGGCACTAGTAGTGATTAGCCCAGGGTGTTGTGTGTAAGTGATGAATCACTAAATTCTACACATGAAACTAACATCATACTGTATGTTAACCAACTGAAATTTAAATAAAAACTTCTTTTAAAAAGGAAGGCTATAGGGATCCCTGGGTGGCACAGCGGTTTAGCGCCTGCCTTTGGCCCAGGGCGCAATCCTGGAGACCCAGGATCGAGTCCCACGTCGGGCTCCCGCTGCATGGAGCCTGCTTCTCCCTCTGCCTGTGTCTCTGCCTCTCTCTCTCTCTGTGTGACTATCATAAATAAATACAAATTAAAAAAAAAAAAAAGGAAGGCTATAGGGAAAGAAAATGAAAGTGCGTGACTTTTCATTCAGAAGACACAATGAGAGAAAACAAAATACTTAAAACACAGACTAAGCTAGAATTAGGGAAAAAATTAGGGAGTGCACTAAAGGGTTATGGTAAACATGCATCATCATTTTATAAAAAAGAAATACTTTGGCATAAGACTTATGCAGAAAGAATGTATTTATGTTTACAGGCATTTTGCATTTTTAGTATTACTCCCCAATGTATTTCTGCTCCAGGAAGCAACATTCCAATATGTAGTTGTTCATACGCATGAGTACAGGTTAAAGGAAACTCTGATGTGAATGAAACAGTAGATAAATACACTAAAATTTATGGGACTCTCTATAATGCAGAAGAAAAGGCAAAGGCCCTGTGGTTTGGATACTAGCTCTGCAATTTCAAATCAAATTAATCTATCAAAGATGTGTAGGATGTCAGTACAGTTGGGACATGCAGCTTGGCAAAGTCTGGATGTAAAAAAAAAAAAAATTAAATGAGAATATCTCTGAAATTTAAGGTCTCCACATTTAATTTTGTCAGTACATTCCAAACTTAGGAAATATCCGAAATATCCAAAGGAACTTACATTTAAGGAATCATTAGAATAATGAATTGTGTAATTGTGTAAGATACCTATAAAGTGAGGTGGTCAGCAACTTGATCCACAAACATATTTAGAGCAAACAGATGATAGATGATGATGGTAGATAGATAGCCGTATAGTCTATAGATATAATTAAAAGATAATTTCATTGATGCTCTGAAAATGCATTTGAATAACTGTCATATGAGAAAACAGTTTAATAACTACCATATCCAGATTAGTTCCTTCAGTGTCTTTTTTTTTTTTTTCTTATCTCAATCATAGAAAAACATTCTCAAACACCTAGAATAAGCTTGGGTTTCCCTTTCCTAGCGTGCTATGGGCTTCTGTTATCATCTTTATTCCTTGGATAGGAATTCATTGAATTGACTAAAATGGTTTTGCCCATATTCAATATGAAAGGGAGAATTCTTGCCAACCATGGGAATTTCCTACATTCTTCAGTCTCTTTAAAGTCTTTTACATAGATTAGTTCTACATATGGCTCAACTTTTGTGGAAGTAATTTGCTATAATTTGCCTTATACTGTTACCTAATGCTTTTCCCTGCTTATTTTGAAAATATTCTATGAGCATAAAAGGTATGGCTTGTGAAAAAGTTTTAATACTTTAAGTCTAACCTGTAAAAGAGGCATATGCTAAATATTTCAGAAGGGTGAATTTTCTCAACAAAACAATAGTTTCACTAAATCTAGTGTGAAGCAATTTAAATATTGGAAAGACCCACATCTTAAATATGCTGCCATGCCCAGGAAAAAGACTAGTATATCCAGACTTTGTTAAGGAATGCTGATTAATACTCAAAATCATATGGACTATGGATCCTACAAAGCAATCCATACTGAATGCTGTACTTCATATTTCTAATATCCTTTCCAGTTAGAAAATACATTCTTACATATTATTTTATTTAAATCACAAAAATATTATGGCATATATAAGCTAATAAAAATAAAACTACTACTACTACTAATAACATATTATTCTTGCTGTAATCCTCAAGTTATCTTAATTTGCTATTAAAAATACCAAAATATATTAATTGACTATCCTATATTATTAGATTAATAAGAAAGATAGGAACATAATTTTGTTATTCTAAAATTTGTATTTTGACCATATAATGTGCCTTTATTTTAACTACATATGAGAAAAAAACCCTCTAGATATATTATTTAAGTAATGTAAATAGTATAGTAATAATGTTAGTTGGGGTCTGTTATTAGAAATATGCACATAAAACAATCTCACGGGGCAGCTCGGGTGGCTCAGCGGTTTAGTGCTGCCTTCAGCCCAGGGTGTGATCCTGGAGACCCAGGATCGAGTCCCAAGTTGGGCTCCTTTCATGGAGCCTGCTTCTCCCTCCGCCTCTCTCTCTCTCTCTCTCATGAATAAATCAATAAAATCTTTTAAAAAAATTAGTGTCCTTGCCTCAAGAATTAAAAAAAAAAAAACAATCCCACCTTTATTTTTTATCTTATCGATATTTGTATTTCATCAATCAGTTGGTCATTCAACAAAAAACTACCACAAATTAAGATCAGATAAAAGAATATATGCACTGAAATAAAATGAGGAAAACATCCTGTGACTTTACCAGCCATTTAATTTTCAAAAATAGTACAGCATTTTTTTCATCCTTGAAAGAAACATTAAATAAAAAGAAATTATATAAAGTGTTCTGTTCTGAATATAGGTGTGGATGTACGTGTGTGTTTATGGGTTTCATTTAGAGAGTTTTTCTCTAAGTCTATAATAAATAAACAAGACATAAATTAGTAAATTAAAATTTAAACATCTACTGAAAGAGAGTTTTATCTCTGAGAAAACATGCTCCTGTTGAAATATAGATTGTATATATACCTATAAGGAAATCATCTCTGTGAATTTACTTCAGTGTTTCAGTGGAATGTTTAATTTGACTTTAATAAAAATCTGAGTTAGATTAAACTTTGAGGAATATTTAATATATTTGACTATGCTTCTCTACAATAGAAACAACATACAATAGAGTCATTATTAAATTAATTCTGAAAATATCATTAATAAGCATTTAACTGAAGCTCTTAAAGATGAGAAAACTGATGAAGAGTATTATTTCAGGATCAGTAGAAAAGTCTAAAATATGACATTTATAACCTGCAAGCATAAATTATTATTTTTTAAAGATTTTATTTATTTATTCATGACAGATACAGAGAGAGAGAGAGAAAGAGAGAGAGGCAGAGACACAGGCAGAGGGAGAAGCAGGCTCCATGCAGGGAGCCCAATGTGGGACTTGATTCTCTGTCCCCAGGATTACACCCTGGGCCCAAGGCGGCGCCAAACTGTGGAGCCACTGGAGCTGCCCACATAAATTATTCTTATTTCAAAATGCATAATCTCTTATATTTCAAAATAAGGAAGATCTCATAATTGTTTTTTACCAGAATGTGCTATACTAATCCCAGGTGTTTTTGTTCTATCTAAATTCTGTTAATTTTTTATTTACGAATACTGTAATGATGCTCTGGAATAGGAGTTTACAATGATACAGTACTGCATTTTAAAAGGTGATTTTCTGTTTCTTATTGCTTGAAAAGAAAGCATTTAATCAAATTTTTAGTGGTGAAATATTTCTCTTTATGTCAAAATAATGATTTAAAAATATTAACTTTGGGGATTAAATATTCACTCAGTTTTATTTTCTGTTGTGATATATTTTTAACCTGATAATTATGCAAAACCAGGTCAGATGGAAAATAATAATACCACAATATTTTTGTGTATTGATATTAAAATATATTCCCTTTTTTAAAATTTTATTTATTTATTTATGAGAGACACAGAGAGAAGAGCGCAGAGACTTAGGCAGAGGGAGAAGCAGGCTCCATGCAGGGAGCCTGATGTGCGACTCAATCCTCGAAGTCCAGGATCATGTCCAGGGCTGAAAGGAAGTCGTTCAACCGCTCAGCCACCCAGGTGTCCTTTTTTTTTTTTTTTTTAATGTTTATTTATTTATGATAGTCACAGAGAGAGAAGAGAGAGAGGCAGAGACACAGGCAGAGGGAGAAGCAGGCTCCATGCCCCGGGAGCCCGATGTGGGATTCGATCCCGGGTCTCCAGGATCGCGCCCTCGGCCAAAGGCAGGGACCAAACCCCTGCGCCACCCAGGGATCCCATACCCAGGTGTCCTTAAATATATATTTCATCCACATCATGGAAAATGTAAAACAATTGTAATAAAGACTCATGGGCATATATTTAAAGAAATTTTGTACGTTTATAAGATAGATATGAAACCATTAAATATTATGTTTACTCAATTACTATCAATGATTGTCTCTGAGTAATGAGATTATGTTCAGTATTACTTAATACTATTTTTTATATACTGTTATATATTATTCTTCTCTTTGTACACTATTCTTTAATGCTTCAAAACATACTTTTCCTTTATTAAGTCACGTAAAATTAATAACCAAAGAGTAGTTGCTTGACATTATTCATGACCTTTAACCAGCATATTGGCAGTATTTATTCCTCACAGCAACTTTGTGGAGAATTTAGGATGTGACATACAATTTAGTACATCCCAAAAGACACTGAAATCTAAACTTCTCTTCTAAAGGCAAAACATTAAACTTCTCTTCTAAAGGCAAAACATTTCCTATTTTCCCTGTTAAAAATATACTTCTTCAATGTGGAGGGAAAGCAGTGTTTTGTCTCTATAACATCTCTGAAGGTAAACATAACTTCTTTTAAAGGACATAAAATGATTTGTGAGGTTTGTTTGTTTGTTTGTTTTTTTTTTTTTGGAAAATTTTAGGCATCAATTGACCCCAAATTGAAATGTATTATATTTTCTTAGGTCTACATTTTTTTTTTCCACTTATCACTTATATCTCAGTAATCAGCAGGAGACAAGATAACTTTCCTTTCCTTCTGGAGCTTTATTTAATGGGGGAAAAGGGGTCGGAAGGAGCAGGGGAATTAAGCAGACAATAAACAGATACAGAAAGCAATGTGACAGTGGACATTGACAAATCCCTGGGAGGAAAATTCATCTGGGTTCTATAAGAACAAAAGGGTTCTTACAGAAAGACCATTGGGAAAGGCCTCTCAGGTATAACTTGAGCAGAGGCCTAGATTGTGATGAGGTTGCAAGTGCAGTAACATCCACTGGAGGAGTGCTCCTGACCAAGGCACAGGCATGTGGGTCATGTTACAGCCACACAAAGGAAGCTGTTGTTGCTGAGACAAAGGGTGACAGCAGTAGGATTTGAGGTCAGACAGGTGAGCAGGGTATGACTGGTAATTTCGGTTATATTCCTAATGAGAAGAGAAGCTCTTAAAAGATTTTCAGAAGGGGATGAAATAATCAAAGTTGGAGAACAAATTGGTGAGTGTGGGGACCAGGATCCAAGGGAAATCAGTAGGGAAGCTTTTACTAAGTCCAGGTAGAGCCTGATGTAGACCAGGTTTCAAAGAAGTATGACAGTAGATATGGAGAGAAATAGTGAGAATTGAGACATATAATTATGGTTTTATGCTGATGGGTTAAATGTTGAGTATGTGAGAAAGACACAAGTCAACAAGGTTTCCAAGTTCGAGGCCTGGCCGACTAGATGAATGATACCACCAGCTTCAGAGATATGAGGTACTAGGAAAGAAATAGACTGGTGGAGTAAATCAATGCTAAATGAATAAGATATCTAGTAGATATGAAAATAGTCAACCCAAACATCCATTTGAATATACACTTCCAGATTTAAGGATAGAAGCCTGAGTTGGATAAATTAACTGACAGTCATGTGGGTGAACTTGGAAAAAGTGGAAAACTGGAGGTTGGTTTTACAAACATTTTCATTTGAGAACTTCTAAATACTTAAAGTGATATAATTCAGAAGTATTTCTTATAATTTATCAGTTTGCATAAGAAGACTTAATTACAAATTTTTATGGCAGATTTGGCATTCAGTTAACCCGTGCATTTTTTTATGCTGAATTTTAACAGCATATAGTCTCTCATAATCCAACAATCATCACCCTTTCCACTGCTACTATCAAAGTTCAAAGAGATAATAGCTCTCACTGGTCTGACTTCTCTGTCCTCCTTGCTGTTCTTTGAATATATTGAGCACATTTCTTTCCCAGACCTTTGCTCTGGCTGGCATCTCTACTTGGAATGCCTTCTCTTGCCTTCCAGGAGTCTCTGTTAAAATGTTGCCTCTTCTGAAAAGCCTCCTTTGACTATTCTACACAAAATAACATCCTCTCACTCTTTCTTCCTTGCCCTGCTTTATTTTTCTATATTTTCACCAATGGTATGTTGTATATTTGTTCAGCCTTTTTTTTTTTTTTTGTCTTGCTAGAATGTTAGCTCTATGCTTACATATTTTGTATCTATTGTATCATCAGAGCTTAAAGAGTGCTTAACACATACTAGGTATCCTGATCTATGAATATTGTTGAACATGCACCAGTTAATCATAATGAGGTCAGTAATGAGCTCAACTATCTTTTGCAAGCATAGTTAAATTACAGCATGTTCATACCACACATTAAATAAAACATTCTTATTAAAATAACATTTATTATCTCCAAGTTGTGAGATAATAGACTTTGGAATTATTAAAATTGATCTTTCAATATCATAGGAATAGACTGAGCAAACAGAAAAACAGAAATTCTGCTTTATAATGGAAAGAAATAGAGAAAGTTTAGATTCACATACAAAGATGATTGGTGTATAAATATTTGCTAACCTTCTTTCTTATTTATCTAAACAACTTTGACTTTCATTTAGGGTTTTGCATTCTCAAATGCACTTTAATATTCAAAGTTTCTTGCTCCTGAAGCTTAAAACTCCTCTTCTAAGTTTAATTTTAATCAAGCTATCTTGAAAATAGTTAATTGTATGTGTACCAACCTCTATTATAAGTCATATTGTGTATATTCTGAGAAAAAAAATGTTATCAAGAAAACAAAACACCATAACATAGTGTATCCACTTCATGATATATTATTATCACTAAATTATCTTTCCTTTTCCTTACTCTAGGAAGTTAGATATTCGTATTGTCAACAAATTTCTCATTAAACTCCTTTTCATAGATAGTAAGATATGTTATATAATTATTCTTCTCAATCGTTATCACCATGAAGTATATTAGGGACAGCAGGTTTATACTGATATTAAATTAAAACCTAACTTCCTAATATTAGTTTCAGAAAAGAGAGTTACAAAACTGCCATGAAATGGCAAAAAGCGTGACATGTCAATTACAATTCCCTTGTTAAACTTTCTGATGAGTCTGTTGTTTTACTTGCATCAAAGTCACAATTGGCTTTCCTCACAATTGAATATGTGAAAAATATAACTGCTATGAGAATATACTTTAGTTGTATGGAGAGCTGTCTATTACTAAGCCATATTACATAATTTATTGAAGTTATTATTGTGTCTGTTTACTATGGATTGAGCTTAATTAATTCATCATTCATATAAATGTTTTGATCTTTCCTATTTTGCAAAAATGTTGATCCCTTTTTCATTGGAGTAAGAATCTAACACAGTGATTTCAGTTTTGAACAATGACAAATGCATCTCAAATTTTTTACATTTTCTCTACATTGACTATGGTACATAAGTAGAATGAAGAAAAAAATGATGATTACTTTACCAGGGCACATCAACTCTTGCACAGTCTATTTCAGAAGGAATTTAAATGTATGGATTAATCCTAAGACTTGTATTTATTGAAGCTGTGAAGAGGTTCAAATTTGAAGCACCTGAAGAAAAATGTATTTGCTTGTATCTTTGTTTCTTTTAAAGGGGGCAATCCCTTTTGGAAATAAAGATAAAAAGCAGTCAGGACTGTGCAGACTCTATTTCCTTGTTTGGCTATTTCATTTAAAGTAACAAATCCTTAAAATGCTAGTATGATACTTGATAAGCAGCTTGAAACATTTCATTGTTTCCACCAAACTACATTTTAAACTGCTGTTTAATTTCTTGTCTATTTGGAACCATTTTACATAATTTTTCTTCCTTAGAGTGGAATGGCTATATTTCCCTGAATGTCCTGTATTACATAACATATATTTTAGAACCAACTAAAAGTTGTACGTGGCTTATGTGCACTTGTTGGTATTGGAAATTTCTACCATCATCTTTGAATATAGGTTTGTAACTCATAAAGTTCTTTCCCAAAGGTCACATATAAGACATTGTACAATACATGAAAATGCTCCTCCTTAACATTTTCATTACAATGTGGTTAAGATTCAGAAATCATTTTTTCTTAATTTTTCCTTAAATTCCTCAGTGAGCTGAATGAAAATATTTGTAACCTTGGAATTATAAATTTATTCAATCTAGGGCTATCTATAGACCTGCTAAGTCAATTAGTGAATTATTAAGATGTATGAAACAACAGGATCAACCTAAAAAATAAATCTAACCACTTATATGTGTAGCACATTAGATGTTTTGTCTCCTATTTCTTGTAATAAAAGCAAAATTATCTAGTTGTAATCTCCTCAGCCACTCATTGCTCCCAGAAAAACACATTCTTAATAAGAATGTCTCTCTTTCTTACTCTTACAATGTGTTTTGAGCCCCCTGGCTTATGCCAGGTCTTATGCAGATTGACAATAAATTTTTTGCAGTAGTAAAGTTTATTATAAATAAATAAGGATTAGGTACTGTTTCTACAGAGAAATAGATACCTATTTCCAGTCTAATTAACCATATTTTCCTTAGATTCATTTACATTTATTTACTAAATGCATAAATATCCATGATGTATATCTTTTGGATAGAAAGTAATAAACTCATTTTTTTATGGGTAATTGAAGAAAAATTTTCCCGTCTATTCTCACAAATCTTCCCTTCTGGCACTCATTTCATAGGAGTACTCATGTCTCTGCTTGACTACCAATCACCTAAAGACAGACCTTCATTACAGAATTCTCACTACTTGGTCCATTTGTTGTGCATTACAGTCCATGAACTAATTGCCACAACACACTGTATGATGACCACTTTTTTGTCATCTGTAAGGAAAACCAGGCAGTTTCAGGGTCAATGATAGACGGAGAAGTTATCACTCTTATTTTTCTCCTCTACTATTTTAAGTATTACCAAAATAGAATTTCTGGAAAACGCCTTTGTATTTTACATACCATTGGAAATGGAGATGACTTACTCTTTGCATTATTAATTTATTTTAAATGTTACATTTTTAATATTTTGAAATCTATTATAATTTTTAAGATTTATCTAAGGAATTGGGCATTTAGATAGGATGGGGAAAATATCTGTATTTTTCTTAACATATTCAGTAAACATTCCCTAATCATCTGAATGTGTCATAACTATTTGAGATCACTGTGTTTATCAGAGAATTCATATGACTTGGTGATATAAAAAACAAGGAAGAGACAAATATGACTCTGATGTTTGAAATGTACTGACAGACATAATGTTGGGGATATTGAGGAAAACAGCTTGCTTGATTGAGGGAAACAAAGAAACCATGTTTAGTTTTGAAATTTATTTTAGAATGGCAGAAAGACACATATTTGGAAATGGACCTTAAGTAAATGATTGGTGGCAGTTACATTATTTGTGACTCATCACAGTAGCATAACGGAATTACTTTTATTGAGTATATTCCCAACAGCATTCACATCTCCTCACCTCCATTAACTACTTCAGTGTTCACCAAAATCCTCTGGGATAGATATCATTGTTAACTCAATTTTCCAATTGAGACAGAGATTGCACCAATTCCTCAAGTTCATGCAGCTAATATGTGTTAGTCTGGAATTTGAACTTAGAAAATCCAGATCCTGAGCTTATAATCCTACCTAAACCAACACATTAACTCTTTTGATCAAGAACAAATTGTTTTAAAAATTCTACTCTTCATAGAATATAGGCTTTATACATTTTGTTTGAATTTTAAAGGAAAGAGTCTCAGGTTGCTTATTGACATAGTGGTGAGAAGGCTACCTGGATGAATCACAGGGGCCTGGTTTATGTGAGTATATAGGACAAGGCTAACCTCAAAAGGCTAGAACTCTTGAGAGTAATGCTTCTATTTATAAAATGATAGAAGGAGATTTGCAATAGTTCATGGCATAGAAGTATCCATACCAGTTTTGCTTTTCTCTCAAATTGTAGAGAACATGATAAAACACAATCAGAGGCCAAGTATGAAAGTAATTACACAGACTGCTCTTGGCTTCAGACTCAGTGTAAGGATCTATTACTTGTGTGTGATGAAATATATCCAGCATTATTAGCCAAAATGGCCATGGGATGCTGAAAGCACTGCAATAAGGATCTATATGTACCAAAATGTCATGTTCTGAGATTCTTTGATAATGTTGAGAAGACTTTGAGTATTAACATAGATGATCAGTTAAAGAAGAAATGTATACATTTCTAATATTTAATGCTTTTATGCATTGTGCCAGCCAATAAATTATTAATAAACAATGAATAATTTGTAAAATATTTTTATTTATTTATTTGTTTATTTATTTATTTATTTATTTATTTATTTATTTATGAGTTAATGTGTGTGTGCAAGTATGTGTGGAAAGAGGGGTAAAGGGAGAGGGAGAGAGAATGTTAATCAGGCTCAGTACTGAGCAAGAAGCCTGACTTGGGACTCAATCTCACAATCCTGAGATCACAACCTGAGCTGAAAAGCAGAGTTGGACATTTAACCAATTGCACCATCCAGGTGCCCCCAGAATGAACTTTATTTTAAATGGCAATCAATCTGATTTTTTTTTAAAGATTTTATTTATTTATTCTTGAGAGATACAGAGAAAGAGGCAGAGACACAGGAAGAGGGAGAATCAGGCTCCTTGCAGTGAGCCTTATGCCAGATTGAATCCCAGGTCCCCGGGATCGCGACCGTAGCTGAAGGTAGATGCTCAGCCAGTGAGCCACCCAGGCGTCCCAATCAATCTGATTTTAAATTCATGAGGACATAGATTATTTTGTTTATCTATATATAATCAGAGTTTACTTCTACAAATGTTTTTGAGAGTATATAAAGATTATTTAATGAGTATATAGTCAGAAATAAAAATAGATACTAAAATCATATGCAAAAATGATGTAAACAAAACATTTAAGTTGAAAAATGGGACTAAAATAAATGAAATGTGAAGAAAATAGTTAACTATATAAAATTTGAAACTCAGGAGCAAATATTAAAACAGGTACAGTAGAAATTTTGAGAAATGAAAGTAATTTCTATTGGAAAAGATTTGAAAAGAGAGTCACATGAAAGAAAAAAAGCTTAACTTATTTTTTATATTCAAAATACTTGTTATTTTTTCAATAATTTTAGTTATTAAAATTATACACTTTTTCCTTTTCAGTCAGTCTAAATATCCAGATTGATCTAATCTTATGGATGGTTTTAGTAATTTTTATCAGGAAGTAGCAATAGATTAATTTTATACAGATATAAAATAAAGAATAAAGTAAAATAGTACTATTTTCTTATATATTTTCACAAATTTCTTCTCAAATTATAATTATGATCTTGATTAAATTCATATTAAATTATCCATAACTGGGATCCCTGGGTGGCGCAGCGGTTTAGCGCCTGCCTTTGGCCCAGGGCGCGATCCTGGAGACCTGGGATCGAATCCCACGTCAGGCTCCCGGTGCATGGAGCCTGCTTCTCCCTCTGCCTGTGTCTCTGCACCTCTCTCTCTCTCTGTGTGTGTGTAACTATCATAAATAAATAAAAATTAAAAAAAAAAATAAAATAAATTATCCATAACTATCTGCAATCACAAATTTTAGTTTTTTTTTTTAACAATGATGGAGTGGTTATATATTTAGGAGAAATAAACTGGATCTAAAAAATATCTTCAAATTCATTGTGTAAAGAAGAAGTACAGATTAGTTATATAGTGAAATACTTTTATAATAAAAAGCAATAATATACAATGTTTCAGAGCTTAGAAAATATCTTTGTTTTTGTGGTAAGAATAAGTCTGATTTAGCAATATCAGTTGGAATTTTCTGTAAAAATAACAGCAAAAAAGCATTATTAATGCAAAATTGTTTTCCAAAACTACTAATTTCCTACAAATAGTGGGATCAAATCTTTGAAAATGACTGTACCTGCAATCAGTACTATTCCAAAAATATATCAACATAAAATGATTGTTTGAACTGTTTTGAAATTCCATGTTTTTTTCTGAATATAGGTAATCAAACACATAAAATACTAATATGTGATTAGATGATACTCAGATACCAATGTTCTGAATATTTCACAGAATCATTCATGAAATTCTTATAGGAACAGAATGGGATATGATTAATTTTTATAATCTAAAATGTAATTGATTAAGTGGTAACATGATGGAAAATTAGTGTTTTTATACTACTAAACCTATATTCCAGTCATTAGCCAATCTTTATTCTTAATAACTTATTACATTTTTGAAGTCTTTGAATTTTTATAAAAATTTATTTATTTATGATAGTTACAGAGAGAGAGAGAGAGGCAGAGACACAGGCAGAGGGAGAAGCAGGCTCCATGCACCGGGAGCCGATGTGGGATTCAATCCCAGGTCTCCAGGATTGCGCCCTGGGCCAAAGGCAGGCGCCAAACCGCTGTGCCACCCAGGGATCCCAAGTCTTTGAATTTTGGATATAGATTGCAGTGTAGAGACCATCTGTTAATAAAGCAGATATATTTGAAAAAATATATTTGAAAAAATATATTTGAAAAATATCATATTTCAAGAAATGAAAGATAAATTTATGAAATTTAAGATTCAATAGACAAACTATCACACTAAGGAGAACTTTCCGGGGCATGTGATATGGTATCCTGTATGGGATACTAAAACAGGAAAATAGTGTTGAGTAAAACCTAAGGAGTTCTGAGTAAAACAATAGACTTTTGTTAGTAATAATCTATCAAAATCAACTCATGTGTGGCAAATGCACTGCACTACTATAAAATGTTAATGATATGGAAATATATAGAAACTGCAATTTTCTATAAATTGAAAGCCATTCGAAAATATTTATTTAAAAATGTCTTCTCAGAAATAAAAATATCCTTAATGACAAGTAAATTAGACGAATTACATAGTACTTAATTGAAACATAATTAGTTAAGATGTAGCTAATAATAATAGATCTGAAGACAGATTTGGGGGATTTACAGAAGATAGAGATGAAAAAATTGAAAATATAATATTAGGGATACAGTACAAGATTATTATGTGAATTAACTTCATTTTTAACTAAAAGTCATTGTTTCAGGAAACTAATATTTTCTCAGTACTTTTTTATAGGCACATACAATATAAAGTGAAAAATAAAATGATTGTCTTCTATAGGCCACTCTGAACAAAATTGTGAAGCTAAAATAGAAATACTCAATCCATTTAATAAAATATTTAATAAAATTATTATTATGTGTCTGTGAGGTGCCTAGGTGGCTCAGTTGGTTAAGTGTCAGACTCTTGATTTCAGCTCAGGTCATGATCTCAGACTGGTGAGATTGGCCCAGCATAGAGCTCTATATTGGGCATGTAGCCTGCTTGGGATTCTCTCTCTCTCTTGCTCTCTCATCCCTAGCCCATCCCACTCCCTACGTGTGCACACATGTACACATGCTCTCTCTCTCTCAAATAATAAAAAAATAATAATATATTTTATGTGATAGATTTAAACTAAAGCATTTAAAAAACATATTTGAAAATGTCCTATTTGATCTAATGCCTTTAGTACATGTTAGTGCCAGATCTTTTTATAGAGATCGCTCATTTTTTAAAGATATGTTGTCTTTGTCTCATAATTTCTTTTATAAAATGATCCTAATGACTTGATTAACTTAACACAGTTCATTTTCAGACATGAATAATTTATAGCTATTTCACTGACTGGATAGAGTTCATTAAATTCTATTGATCCTGTGGTATAATTGTATATGAAATGATTAATACATGAAGTTCAATTATCAGTTATTAAACAAAGACCACTGTCATACATGTATTTCATAATTAAGAGACTATTCTAGCACATGATGTGGGTTTAAGTAATGAGAATAACCAGGTAATTGAGAGCAAGCTATTATTAGAAGCTGTCCAGTAATAGAAAGTTCATCATTCAATGAATGATTGTTTCCAACTATAGTCTCATTTCTATTTTGTTTCCATCTCTTGCCAAGCTCATCTGACTTTGCGCTAGTTGATTTGAAAGGAATGCTGGATTTGAAATTGGTTTGATAAGGCACGAGAAGAAAGAGAAACAGAGCCCTGGTGATTATTTATCCAAATGGAAACAACATAGTCACGTGGCATAGTCTCATATATAATGCCACCTAGTGAGAAATCTTTTTCTTTTTTTTATATTTGTTTCAGGTAAGGATGTATGCTTGCAAAACAGAGAAAAATGAGGAAGTTGAAGAAGACGCATTTCCTATTACAAAAAGGAATGTGTTATTTGTTATTATGAGGAAAATGTGATCAAATAAGGCATTGCTAATAAATTGTCTCATATTCTAAAAAAAATATTGTTGTGCTGCTCTTCCTATTATTCCCACATTCTAACTCTAAATTACTTGATGTAAAGTTGAAAACTTACATTTATTTTTGTATCCTCATAAGCTAAGAAAACGTGCCTTTCACAAAGTTAGCAATCAGTTAACAATTTGAATAAAAGAAGAAAACAGCAAAGGGAAGAATGAACAAATAAACAAATAACATGTAAATTATGATTTGGGGCTTAAATGAATAAATTGTAATAGGTTTAGATACACGGAATGATTTATTCCACAAAGTAATTTTTTTTTCAAAATAGACCAAATATGAAAAAATCAAGATTTCAAACCTGAAATAGCAATAACATCATTCATAACTAACATTTATTGAATGCTTGCTACATCCCATTTACACATCTAAAGGCCATGCACAGTTTCATTCTAGACATAAATCTATGCATAAAATACTAATTTAATTTATACTTACACTATTATTAAATTTTGTAGATTCTTCCTACACACATCTAGGTTTGTGTATACCTCTTTCACTTTAGGGAGAATTCAGTTACTCTGCCAATAATATGTCACTATAGCCATCTACTCTATAACTATCCTGTAATTATTTTAGTGGATATTGTGAAGATATTAAGTAGAAAGAACAGCTACCATCTGCCATCCAATGTAAATAAACATTTACCTTAAGCTTAAGGATTGGGTATAAGGAATGTTTTACTTTAGATAATAAGATAGCAATAAGCTCCTTTTTCTTTCTTTCTTTCTTTCTTTCTTTCTTTCTTTCTTTCTTTCTTTCTTTCTTTCTTTCTTCTTCTTCTTCTTCTTCTTCTTCTTCTTCTTCTTTCTCTTTCTTTCTTTCTTTCTTTCTTTTTTTCTTTCTTTTTTTCTTTCTTTCTTTCTTCTTTCTTTCTTTCTTTCTTTCTTTCTTTCTTTCTCTTTCTTTCTTTTTCTTCTTCTTTCTTTCTTTCTTTTTCTTTCTTTCTTCTTTCTTCTTTCTCTTTTTTAATTTATTTCTTTTCTTCTTTATTTCATACTTAAGCAAAAACAAAATATATATGTCAGAATTTTTTCTACTTAAAAGACTTTCTAAACAGTCTTACATTTATAGAAACATTTGTATGTTTGACTTGATATCGATTATTCAGAGCAATTTATTTTATTTCGTGGACATTTTTTTCAGTTTGAGCAGGACATTCTGGGCTTTGCTCAACACATTACTCTTCCAAGCTCTTCTTTGCCAGGGTGATAGAATTGATTAATTCTCTATTGTAGAAGATGTGTGTTAAAGGTGTCTTGTGGTTATATATCCTTGGCTCAGCTCGTGAAAGGTAAAGCGAGTTTTAGTCTGTGTCTGGATATTTTTTTATGGAATATTGTTTCATCTTTTCTGCACCTACACTGGAAAAGAAAGTATATGTCTTACTAGTGTTCACTGTTCAGAAAGTAAATATATAGTGTTCTAAAATTACAAAGAAAATGTCATGAGTTTGTACCAGGCAGAATGATTTTTCCTTATTTTAAATACTGTATTTTCTGGTATTGCCTATTTTCTTTCCCAGGTAAGATAAGATAGTTTAGCTGATGAAAAAGAAGCAATCCCCTGCATCTCATGAAATAACTTAGGGGAATAATGCTGGAGGAGATGGAGATAGCATGTGTACTTGTATGATGGATAGAGCTGAGAGACACTCTTAAGAATGTCTTAAGACATTCATAAGAATGCTGGTAGCAACGCTAAGTACAGGGAGCTTCTATGTTTGCTTAGCTGATGTTTTGAGACCCAGCCTTCAATCCTATTATACATCTCATGTAATAATCAAAAAAGAAAAATAAGAAATGCCTATAAAGAGTAAATTCTGAGTCCAAAGGAGTCATTTTGTTTAATTCTTATCAGCTATATTCATGCTGTTGAAGCCTGCGCAGTTTGAAGCCATTCTATTCTCAAATAAAAGAATGGGGTTTGTTTCTGTTTGTAAGCATCTGGCATGAATAAAAGCTTTATGTAATTGAACTATATTTAAAAAAGACATAAAATTAAAATTGGTTGAAATTAAAGATTTAAATTAATCCAGAAGCTACCTACAACTTCTATGTGTGTGTGTATGTATATATATCTTATTGGCATATGCATCTATATATACACCTAACTCAGTATCTCCATACAGCTCTCATTCAATCAGTCTATTAAATTATCTACCTATTGCCATAGCTTTTATATGGGAAAATCCACTGTAAATTTTCTTAACCATTCACATTATAATTAGGCCAAGATATTTAGTTACTTTGGAAGAGCCTGAAATAATGGCGTATCCAAATATTTATTTAGTAAGTTCAATTTAACCAGAGCAGAACTCAAAATACTTGGTTAGTGTTCTATAATTATCAAATACCCCACATATTGGCAATCCTATGTTTTAATAATTTAGTGTTTTGATTATTTAATGTTCTCAATGACTCTGTTAATCTATCAAAATGGCATTAGCTGAGCTTGACGAAGTAATATATCACTCTCTCATATTTATCCTTTGTCTCCTTGGCAAATTGTCTTTCACTATGATATTGGGTATATTAAATATTGCTTTAAATATTACCCAGGCAATAAAATAAAGAAAGAAATAAAAACACCGGGCACAGCATGGATCTTTTAGTCTCATTCAGCTTTTTGGTCTTTGATCTTATTCAGTTCTTGTGGAATTAGAGACTACTTTGTGGAAATTGAAGCCTTAGGTTATTCAAACAAACATCCACACAGGTTACTAAATTTAATTTGCTTAAGCTAGTGTGTTTTATGATATTTTCAGAATGGAAGCTATGTCAACACGAATTATTATTATTTCTAAATAATAACCAACACAATGATTAACATATATTAGAATGGACAATCACAAGCAGCCACGATTTGCAGATGTGTCAGGCATTTTTTCTAGTGATAGTGAATACACGAGGAAAGGTCTGTGTCTACTCTGTACATGTTTTACAGCTTTTTTTTTTAAAGATTTATTTATTTATTTTAGAAAGAAGAGACCAGGAGCAGAAGGGGCAAATGGAGAAGGAGAGAGAATCTCAAGCAGAGTCCACAGTGAGTGTGGACATAGGGCTCCATCTCAATACCCTGAGACTGGGATCTGATCTCTAGTGCAAATGCACATGCAGTTTCTTTGCATTTTCTGGGTTCTTCAAGTTTTTATATTTTGATCCCTCTAAAAATTAAGTTTAAAAGAGATTTTAGTTAGACACTTCACATGCTCAAGGGACAGATTAACTATTAATCTAATGAAGCTTAATCTTCAAACCTCCTAATTTTCAAGGCTCCCTTCCAGAACCCTACACATGGCCCTACCAAAGTGTTCATATAGTTGTATGTTTTTGTAAAACATCCACTCTGATATTCATTCCATCACAATGTCATTCCCAGTGGATGGATTCTGGGAAAGCTGTCCATAGATTGTTGAGTTTACATTTGAGTGAGGGGCATATATATATATATGTGTGTGTTCCTCAGTATTTTTTAACAGATAGGAGTTAAGTTGCTACTTGCCCTAGTGTAGAGTCTGCTTCAGGGAATATTTCAGTTGATCATAATTCAGTTCCTATCATTGCATAATAATAATAGAAGTGCTAAAGATTGGGGGGGTGTGGAGAGAGACACAGAGAGAGACAGAGAAACACAAAGAACAACGAAAAACTATGCTCTTTCTTTCTTTCTCTTCTTTCTTTCTTTCTTTCTTTCTTTCTTTCTTTCTTTCTTTCTTTCTTTCTTTTTCTTTCTCCTTTCTTTCTTTCTTTCTTTCTTTCTTTCTTTCTTTCTTTCTTTCTTTCTTTCTTTCTTTCTTTCTTCTTTCTTTCTTTCTTTCTTTCTTCTGATAGAAATTGTGGTGGCGGTAAGAACATGCCTCTCAGATCTCCAGGGAGCATAACTCACTAAAGACTCCGTGTGAAATCCACCCCAGCATTGGCAGCAAGGCCCTGATTTCCTCATCCTGCTCCCTGCAGATGACAGTGTGGCAGGGATGTTCAGGCAGGTACATTCCTGGAAGACACAGAACTCCTCTGACAAACAGCTTTGGCTTTTTGACTTCTTGTCAGCCTTGTGCACCTAAAAGGCTTCTATTCCACTTCCCTTTCTTCTGGCTTTCTCTCCCTCCCTGGTGATCAGACTTGCATCATTGTCTGAAATGGACTGCCTCCTTATTTCTTCTCACAGGCATTTTCATAGTAAGTTTCTTCCACATTTATCCTGTCTTGGCCTCTGCTTCTCAGAACACCTGGATTAACACAAGAATTATATGAAATATAATTTAGGAGTTTTTTTTTTTTAGTTTGAGGGGACAAAGCAAAAGTGTCTAAAATATTAGGATGTCTAAAACTGCTTCAACAAAAAACACATTTTATAGCATTTTATAGAATTTTTTTCCCAAATTTGACAGTAACCTTAAATTTTCTATCAGTGCAGTCTGATTATCCTGAAAAAAAGATTCTGAACTATTAGAAATAAAAAAAAAATTTTGATCCATAATGCCAGAAGGAGAGACTGATTGTCCATTCTCTCTTTATGAAATCATTATCATGAGATATATTTAAGGGATTTTATGTCCAAATTGTATGTGTGTACAGGGGTATATGATAAAGACTTGTCAGACATTTAGTTAACAAAATTATATTGCATTATTGGATTTTTTAACTGTGTTGCCTATTAGCTTTTATAATTTTGCAATAATTTTCTGAGCCTATAAAGTACTATTACATCTAGTATTTTATTCCTAGGTGTGTATTATTTTTCCTTTTTTTAAGCTTTTATTCATTCTTTGAGGAAGAGAAAGAGCACATGTGCACGTGCACATGAGTTGGGGCATGGAGAAGCAGGGGCAGAGGCCAGGAGAGGCAGGCAGACACCCTGTCCAGTGTGGAGCTGAGGCCAGACTCCATCCCAGAACCATGAGATCATGTGACCTGAGCAGAAACTAAGAGTGGGCCGCTCAACTGACTGAGCCACCCAGGAGCCCCTAGATTTGTGTTTCTTTTCTTAAAAAGGATCCCCTAAATTATATAATCTTCAGATGCTACCAAATGTCCATCTCACTCACTTCTACATCCAGAGAAGCAAGGCGGGTGGAGTAGCATTAAGCAATCATTGTTCCCACCCCAAATTAAACAGATGGGTCTCTGTGCCATTTTGAGGAAGAATAAAGGGAAAGGGAAAATAATGCTCTCTGCTATTGTTCCTAATTTCCTTAGTGGTGACTACCAAGAGATTGTTTTCTTAGAGTTCATTCTCATCTATTTAGACAAGGGATTTTTTTTTTTTTTTTACTTTGGTACTAATGATGCTGTATTAGAGTTTAATTTTCGGATCATATATGCTCTTCTTTCTTAAGCATTCTCATATTTTTATTTCTAGATTTAAGATAATTATAAATTACAATAATATTTTCCTGAATGAAGTGTGATGTGACATGAAAAAGTAACATTTTTCCATAGAAATGCTATGGTTTCATTAACACATCATATGATGGATTTATTTGATTACCTTTGTGTCCAGTTTGAAATGATGCTTCCTGTCCTTTATTTTGAATTTCTCCTTTTCTTTTTTCAACTTTTCTCCATTCAAACCCCTACTTCCTTTTTTCCCTTTATTATATGTATTTTTATACAATTTTTCCTCTGTTAACTCCTGTCATATCTCTTCCCTCTGCTTCATTATTGAAGTAAATGTATATCATCTGGATCTATTTCTTATGAACTCAAGAATTCTCAAGTCAAGGGGCATCTGGGTGGCTCAGCGGTTGAGCATCTGCCTTGGGCTCAGGGTGTGATCCTCGGGTCCTGGGATTGAGTCCCTCATTGGGCTCCCTGCATGGAACCTGCTTCTCCCTCTGCTTGTGTCTCTGCCTCTCTCTGTGTATCTCTCATGAATAAATAAATAAAAGATTAAAAAGAAAGAATCCCCAAGTCTAGTCTACACAGTAGCATTTTATGTAAATGCACTTCTTTTCGTATCCAATTTCCATGTGGGAAATTTGTACATTTTACCCCCTCACCCTGAATTACTGATTGCTTAATGTCAACCACAATATGCCTATTTATATGCACAGGAGCTGGTTGGATATTTATTCTCTGATATTTATGTCTATCTTATTTGTCTTATATTTTTTACCAGATACAGAAAATGCAATTCATATTTCTGTCCTATTGCTAATATTTTCCCTTTATTTCCTTATTCTAGCTAAAGATACCAACATATTCATGGAAAAGGTTTCCAGCCTTCTTGATGGAAGTCTAACCTGAATAAAGCAGTGTTTTCAACCTGACAACATTGAGATGAAATATGTGAAAAGAGAAAGACAATAAAAGGCTGACAGCTGATATTGGTCATAGTGAGCAGTTGCTCACAAGAACTGAACTCCTTCAAATTAGACGCCTTTTTTTCAGCAGATCTTAAATAGTAGTGCTTTGCAAACGTCATCTAAAAATTCCCATGCTGTTTTTACTTTGCCCATGGGAAAGAAACAAGTCTAGAAAAATAAATATGAAGTTATATTTTGCAAAAAGAGCGAGGAAAAACTGAGTTGCAGCCTATTGAGTTCTTTTGAAATTACCTTCTCTATTTATCACTGCCTTGCAGTTGTCACCATATAAAACTGTGTCATAAAATCAACTCCTGCTCCCTTAAACCATAATGTCATGTAAGTTTGTATTTTTAATACCAACAACTAAATGTATTTATAGGATCATTTGCACATAGTATTATACAAGATTCTATAAGAAAACTATAGAAATATAGTTTATCAAAAATGAGACTTTATGTTCTTCAGAGATCAAAATAAAGAGAAAATAAACTTGGATTTATAACTAAATACATCATTTTTTTGGTGCCATTATAAAAGGTGTTTTTTAAAATTTTGAATGCCAATTATACATTGTTAATATGTAGAAGTACAATTGATTTTGTATGTTGACTGCACACTGCAATTCTCTTAAGCTCATTTATTAATTTTAGGAAACTTTTTATAGATTCTTTAGAATTTCCTACATAAACAATTATGCCATCTATGAACAAAGACACATTTTTTCTTTTTCATTATGTGCCTCTTCCCTTTTTTTATTTGTTTTTTGTTTTTTTGTTTTTTGGTCTTGTTGCAGTGGATAGGAGTACTACAGGAAATAGGAATAATCAGTAATTAGAATGGACATCTTTGCCTTGTCCTCAGTCATATGTTGAAGTGGATAGTGTTTATGCAAAGAAATAAGCACATTCCTTTCTTTCTGCTATGACTTTTCAGTGATAGGGGTGCAGTTTGTCTACTTAGAACTTGAACTTATTTTGGGATTAACTGTTGTTTCATTGTAATGCAGGCTCTGAATTCCTAATGAGCTACCCTCTATTTAGAGTAGGTGTTTCATTTACCTCAGTAACTGTTTGATTCTAAATTTTAGGTCTTCCCTTTGTGCTGTACCCCAGGCAAGCCTTTTTTATCCCCTTTTCTTCTCATCCCCCACCACCAGAAGTTTCACTTTAGCTTGTTGCATGAGTTTGTAAAAAAAATAAAAAAATTTAAAAAAATATTTATTAATTCATGAGAGTTGCAGTGAGAGAGAGGCAGAGACATAGGCAGAGGGAGAAGCAGGTTCCCTGCAGTGAGCCTGATGTGAGACAATCCCAGGAGCTGCATCATGACCTGAGCTAACGTCAAATGCTCAACCACTGAGCAACCCAGATGTCCTAACCTGCTTAATCTTAGACAGAAGAGAATAGGCGAGTAAGCCATATAATACTTTAAAAATTATTTTTAGCCAACAAATAAGATTAATTAGCTCTAAGAGTGAGGAACGGAATTGAGCTCATGACTAGGATTAGGTCTTACATTGAACTAAACACCAGAGGCTGTGTCCTCCTTGAGTGAGCACCACTGAAAGCAGATGCATGCAGTAAAGCCATAGGCTGGGGAAAGACCCATCAAGTATCTGAATTTTTTTATGAAGACAGGAACAAGACTTCAGATTACCTGGGATATTATGATTCACCCACCCTTGTTCTTATTATACTGGCTACTGATTCTAGACTCAATTCTGTGTTCTCAGAGTTAAGGTTATGTTTCCTCCTTCTTCTAAACTACTCACTTGAAGTTTATCTCAAACAACATACATGTCTTTTCTGAAAAGTGTGTAGGAAGCACAAATTTAGAAATAATTCTAATTCTAGATTCTTTGCGGAAAATCTGATTTTACAAATTTAAACTAAATTTAATCGAGGAGAAAAAAACAAGCTAAGAGAGCCATTTAACAATTCTTCAACTGATAAAATTATTAGAAAAAAAAGGAAGAAACACGGGCCTGAGGGATTTTTATAACAATAATTTGCAGCTGCATTTGTCCTAAAGAAACTGAAATGAAAAAGTAAGTGATTGGCTTCCTAGTGAGAACTTACTTCCTCGTAAGTTCAAATTCATGCTTCCATGTGAAGGAAATATATGTGCCCTTTAAACCCAAGACAGACTTCTCATATTCCCCAGTTCCCTACCCACAGTCTAACAAGGAGTTGCCCTTCCAGATCCATTATTGTTCTCTCTGTCCCAGGAAACAAATCTCCAGGAACTGTATCATTCAGAATGTTTTCGTTTCTAGTTTTCATTTTGCTTTGACTGATGCAAATCGCTGATTGGAGATTAGAAGATGGAGAGACATCAATATGGCTACCTATTTGCCCAATCTTCCTTGCTTGGCTGTTGCTCTGGCTCTTCTGGGGTACTTCCTTGTGACATCCCTAGTCTTCATTGGGTTCTGGTAACATTCAACAGAGGATCCTTCACTGTTGTCTTTAGGCTTATGGTGACAACTACTTTCCATTTTTCTTACCCAGGGGTCCCTTGCCACCTTTGTTGGTTAACCTTGTCTTTATTTCTGAAAATTGGCCCTTTAAAAATGAATATTGTCTTCAATGAAACACTTTTTGGGCAATGTTTAATTTCTTTTGTTTCAATGTGTGTTTTTCCTCTCATATATTTATCACTTAGTTTTTCAGAGTACTTCCTACGTGTATATACATACATATATAATGTAAGCGCTACTTGATGCTATAGTTCTCTATCTCTTTATCTCACCTCAGAAGTCTGTATCTGTGTTATCACCAGAGCCAGTTCACTCTGGGGATGGGAGTGTCATTTTAAAATCCTTTTAAATGTAGGAATAAATTTCCTTCCAGAAGCATAAATGAGAATGTACTTTCTGTTATATGCTAGGTAACACTCTTTCGTATTCCCTGGAAGCAACAGCTCAGAGTTTTTAACCAGTAGGCTACAGTATCATGAAAAGCCTTTACAGTTAGCTTTAAACAACATTTGTTCTTTATCTAACAAGTATATTTTTAGCTCTCTGCTCATAACTCAGAAAGAGGAGTTAAATATCTACTTTAGAATCCCCAGTAGTAAATTTGAGCACACTAAACTTTCTATGACACCTCTGATTTTTATGTCATCATTATCTTTATATAGCCTGGCCTTTGAAGGGACTGGTAATTCTAAAAGACTTTGTCCTCTTTTGCCATAACATTTAAAGAGATAAAATTGTGCTTAAAAATAAATATACAATATTAAAGATATTTTTGATATGAACTGTACCATAATTTAAAATGTTTAAATTCATATTTAAATAAATAAATCTATCTATCATCAATCTATCTATCATCTCTCTCTCTCTCTCTCTCTCTCTCTATATATATATATATATATATATATATATATATTACAGAGTACTCTTTAAAATTGACAAAGCAGGGATCCCTGGGTGGCGCAGCGGTTTGGCGCCTGCCTTTGGCCCAAGGCGCGACCCTGGAGACCCGGGATCGAATCCCACGTCGGGCTGCCGGGGCATGGAGCCTGCTTCTCCCTCTGCCTGTGTCTCTGCCTCTCTCTCTCTCTCTCTCTCTCTCTGTGACTATCATAAATAAAACATAAATAAATAAATAAATAAATAAATAAATAAATAAATAAATAAATAAATTTGACAAAGCAGCCAGCCAATATAGTAAGGTTAAAAAATATGCTCTATACTGTATAGTAAGGTTAAAAAATACAGTACGAAAAAAAAAAAAATACAGTACGGTTAAAAATATTGTAAGTGAAAAAAAATATTGTAAATGAGTAAGTTTGCAGTTTGAGTGTTACTAAATGTTATTAGTTCCATGAGACTAGGAATATCTAGATCATGTCATAACCATCATATCTAGCAATGGTGCAGAAAATATTAGATAATAGCCGAAAAGAATAAATTGTAAATTTATTATGTCTGCTCATATATTCTTGCCATCTTTAGGTTTCAAGACTAAGGCTGGCCTTTTTAGTTTACCCTCAGTGCCAAATACTCTATATGTAGTCCTGCATTTTGTAGGATTGAGCAGAATGCAGGACCTTGAGAAGGCCTTTTAAATGTTATCATAATTTTATTTCATTTTTAATATCACTTGGTTATAAGTAAAATCTGATGATGTCTTAAGCTGTGACTATTCAGATTCTAATCTCTTTACCACTGCTATAGATTTATTGACGGAAAAAAAGGATTTATTGACGGGAGGGCATGTGCTAACAATGGGATGATTACAATTTTTAAAAGATATAAAAAGTTCTTTTCTTAATGAATTCATTTGAACTACCTAAGAACATAATAAGCTGAATGTTACACAACAAAATTTAAGTTGTTTTCTAGAATTTTAGTAACAGTATTCCAACAAGCATTTCTTCCCTAAAACAAACAAACAAACAAACAAACAAAAAATCAGTGCAATTAAATTAGAATCAGGCTAGAAAGTGTATATTTTTGCCATTGTATATTTTTGTTGTTGCTATATAGGATTTATTTCATAGATAACAAATTTGGGAGTATTTTGAATTAGAGGTCAACTTGAATAATTTCACATTGTTTCCTGTGTATATTAAGGAAATACAATTTTTTGTTTATTTAAAATCCAACTGGATTTAAGTTACATATAAAAGTTTCTCCATAATTTAGAATATCTCATTTCATAAACATATTCCCCAATATTACTGTCTGGAATTAGAAAGTCTAAAGCACTTCTGATTTTTATGTTTCCAGGCTACAGTTATTGTAATCATAGAAAGTACTTATGCTTGCAAAATAACACTTAACCATTACTGAGATGTGGGATGTATTTATAAATTCTGCGATTAAGCTGAATCTAAGCTTGAGATTTGACCCCCACCCTGGCTCATAGCATAGTGCTATGATCATATGCACAAAATTGTGACATGAGATTACATGCATATGTGTTTGTGTGTGTGAGAGAGAAAGACAGACAGAAAAAAGAGAGGGAAGGGTGGGGGAAAAGAAAGAAAGATAACTTAATTCCCAGAGAAACGGTAGAAATAATACAAGATGGGAGACTAAAGTTGAATTAACTGGTTTCAGAAGTCTCATCAGATAACAAGAAAAAGAGAGTGATCATGCCAGATTCAGATCTATACCTGCCATTGTCTCTATTATTTCAATATAGCACTTGTAACTTAAGCTTTTTGCCTATGATTCATAAAAAAGCATTTTGTTCAAACACAAACCACAATTACTGTACAGTTTTCATGATTTTTAAAATAGGAAGCATTTTTAATAATCTCATAGATTGTATTAAAAATATTTTAAACTATGAACCTTGACTATTTTAAGTACTTATTGAGCCCATTTTTATTCATAGAGGACATTATTATTTTAGTTTTAAAGACTGCATTTATTGAATTGAAAACTGCCATGTTGTGATATATACTATGAAGTTAATTACTAATGAAATATTTATAAACATCTCCAAAATCATTATTATTATTATTTAATGCTGATTTACACTACATAAAATGTCCCATATATTGTTATGTACTCATTGCAGCAATCGTGTTAGTTATTCACAATAGAGAGGCAGTCATTAGGAGGTTCACTGAGTGGTTAAGGGTCTCACAGATGCAGGAAGATTAAGCCATAACCCTGGCCTCTGTCACCAACTTCAATGGCCCTTGATGGGAATCTCACACAGGATGATAAAACTAGTGACAGTAACACTAAGCATATAATAACACAAAATATTACAAACATAATAGTGTTTATTGGCTAAAAGCAAATCTGATAAATCTACAAAGAAAACAGGAATGATTTCAGGTATAAATTTATTTCCATAATTTATTCATTCAGAAAATATTTATGAAGCAACAAGTATAGGCTAGGTACAATTTTAGGTAATGGAAATTCTGTAGAAACAAATAAGACACAAAAACCTTCACCTCATAGAGTATGTATTCCAGTGGAGAAATCAGACACAAGAAAAATCAGTTAAACATCTATTATGGAGGATAATGATAGGTGATTAAAATTAATAATAGGAAAAATAATAACAATAATAAAGTAGGAAAGGGGAAGCTTAAACAGATGAAACAGTGACCAAGACTTTAATGAAAGGTGTAGTGAAGGGAATGATATTTATGTATTCAAACAAAGAGAGAAAGAGCCAATAGGAGATGTGTATTAAGATATTTACTGCAAGGGACTGGTTTATGTGATTGTGGGGGCTGGCTCAGGAAAGCTGAAAACAAGAGGGAAGACAATTAATAAAGGACAGTGGAACTTTTGTGTGTGAGTTGAAGTTGCTATCCATGGGGAGAATGTCTTCTTCCTTTGGGTTGTCTTAACTTATTGACTCAGGCCTACTTATATTATCTGGAATAATCTCCCTTAATAAAAGTCAGTTGACTCTGGACTTCAATCTTATCTACAAAAAATCACAACTCTCTTAGATTAGTGTTTGATTAGCTAAGGGCGTCTGTAGCCTTACCAATTGGATATATAATACTGACCATGACCCTGGAATAGAATTCAAGGCAGAGGGACAAGTCAGTAACAACGACTTGGAAGAGCACACCTAGCCTGTTACAAGAATAGCAAGAAAGCCATTGCATCTTGTGTGGAGTGTATGGGACCAACAACTACAGGAGATGAGAAGTCAGAGGGAGAACTAGCAAGACAGATTTCTGTTGTGTTTTGTAAGTTATGGTAAAAAGCTTTACTTTTAGTGAGATGATAAGACATTTCAGGATGCTAAGCATAATTGAGAGGATCTGAGCTATACTTTATGCCATTGCTCTGGGTAGCTCTGTTCAGATTAGACTAATGAGAACAAGAGTGAAATCAGTGGGAGGCTCGACAATAATCCATGGTGGTTGGAGAACAGTGTGAGTTTTTATATTTTCATTACATGTCGAAAACAGACCCATGAACATTTGCTGATGGGCTGGACAAAACACTGATCCTGTTATTTTGGCTAAAGCAACTGGAAGAAGAGTGGACACTGATTAAGAAGTTCAAGACTATAGGAGCCTTATAGAAGAGGTATCAAAAGTTCAGTTTGCATGTATTGCATATCAGATGACTACTAAGTATTCAGAATGAGCAATCAACTTTGTAGTTTGGAGTCCAGAGAACGGATGTAAGTTGAGATTCATCAGCCCCTGGATGGTACTGAAAGCTCTAAATCTGAATCAGAAAATGGTAAGGAAATTAAAGCATTGATTTAGGTTTTTTTAGGTTTTGCATCTTTTTCATTGTTTTTCAACTTCTTTTAACTTTTGACTGTTTTTCAAGGAATTACACACTCACAGTAATTTGAGATGTTCCATAATGTATAAAGTGACATAAAAATCACTCAGAATCCCACCACTTAGTGGTGAATGATATTATATTTTGTATACTTTTTTCTCAGATTGTTCCTATACATTTTGTTTCTTCAATTCCTTGAAATCACAGAATATATTTTCTATGTTACTTCAAATTACATTTAAACATTTTCTTTAATGACTACTGTATATAATATTCTACTGTATATAATGCATAACTCTTCAGCTAATGTTTTCATTTATTTTTCTCTACTCTGTTAAAAACACTGTAGCAATGATCTTCCTTATGTATTGTTTTGATGGTAATTATTATCATACACATTTACATAAATTTAGTTATAATTTTCACATACTCAATAATTGACAGAGCAGTTTGAAACTGTGTTTTATGGTATTGTTGTCCTGAAATGCTAGTTTATAAATAAAGATCAATATTTTGAAGAGTGTCTTAAGTAATAAAAACATACAGACCAGAAATGGTGTGTTGTAAATGAAAAGAAATCATCTCTTTTCAGCAAACTTAGGCAATCAGGGATGATTAAAATAGCCTGTTTACTGCTGCAGAAAGATACAGTCGCTGTGCAATTTAGAAGACCTACTTCCTAGAAATAAATGAGAAAAGCTGCTTAAATATGTGTGTCACCTAAGATAGAGAAAATGAGGTTTAGAAACTTTTTTATCTTCCTATTTCATGAGAAGAAAAGTTCTCAGACATCCTCAAACTTATTCTCGCAAGACATGCATCAAAGGCCTAATTCTCAACACACCAATTTCTGAGCTTTAACTTACCAAAGACTCTTCCATCCCTAGTGAGCAATTTCTACTTTTGCAAAATGGCAGAAAATGTCACATTTGACAACTACCCACAGAAATCAGTTTCACTCAAAAGAGGCTATTTGTGAAAGAAATTCATACACATACTGAGTCCTATAGAAATCTAAAGTGAGATTAAAAACAAACCTTCTTGAGTTCTCTTAGACCTTTTCACTCCATTGCCCTTTGGTTTTCTACATCATTAGTGTTCTGGTTTTGCTGGATTTCCTCACTCTCCTAGCCGCTGGTTATGGCCGCTTTGATCCTTGCATGAAAGTGTCCAGTCTGTAATGAGTCAATTTAATTTGGTAGCTCATCTAGGAAATCCTTTTTTTCAAAATTCAAATGAATATTTTAGATCCTTATTAGTACTGAGGCATTGATGCTCTTTCACCAACCAGTGGAACTGCTTTAATGAGATTGTTGCTAAATGAGTCCTGGATGAGCAAAAGATTGCATCTAAAATAATTTGTTTCCTATAATCCACCGGTGTTAAAAAAAGGGGGGGGGGGGCGTTATATATCCTTGAAGATATCAACAGTACTGAATGAAGAACAAATGCAAACTTTATTAATATTTAATTGCAAATGGAAATCTACCGATTGAAACTACAAGAAAATTACTTTAGTGTAAATATAACTAAAGCTGAAAATCAAACTCATACATTTAAATAAGCAATCAGTTTAAATAGATATAAATTCTCCAGTAAAATTTTGTTCAGGAGAAATAAAATAAATATGTTAGTTATTATCTGTATATGTTAGATCTGTGTTAGTTTATCTACCTTGTTAATGTTTGCTACAATGATATAACACAATATGTTATCTAGATTAAAGTCAGGAAGGTATACAAAATTATAGTTCCATTAAGTATGTGTGCAAATAAAACATCTCAAACAATAAGCTGAAGCTGAACTAATTTCAAAAAGTTAAATGTAAAAACAGGAACAATCAAAATGAGTAAAATTACCCCAGCAACCAAAGAGGGCATACAGATTAATTAATATTTTCTTAGGCTCATATGATAGTCGTTTATTAGTTATTAGTATATTTCAATTCCTCTAGCAGTTTACTATTTGGAACTCACATTTTTTATTTTTATAGGACAAACTCATAATGTTGTGCTTTTAGGCAAAATAATTTTAATTTCAAAATGAAAACATTTATTTTCTTTTATTCAAAAAGCTTGCCCCTTTTTAAGGGGCATAACTTCAACAGGAGAAAGCCTGTAGAGTTTGTTATCAATATTACTAAAAGCAAAGCATGGAATGAGTTTAACAAGAGAGACAGAGAATGGTAAAGAGAAGGATACAGAAGTTTGGAGAATCTGAGTTCAGTTTGTGAACTGACCTCAGAAAGTCAAATTTACAACATCTGTAAAAGAGGGAATTGGACTCAAACCTGCTAAGTCTCTTTCCAGCTATCAGGTTTAATAATGCTATGAAAATGATGAAGCTCTTTTCATTCAAAATTCAACAGTGATGGCCCTAGATAAGGACGGTGGTGGAGACCCACGAACTGGGCAGTAGGTCATGTGGCAGTGTCCTCCTGTGGAATCTGCCTTGGTGTTTCGCAAGGTGGTATTGGGGCTTAAGCAAGATAATCTGTGTCAGTATTTTGGATACTGTAGCCTCCTACAGGAATACAGGGTATTAGCAGAGCAATTAATCATCTTTGGAGTCTAAAATCATATTTTTATTACTCCTAAAACCAGCATTACACTATAGGTTAACTAACTAGAATGTAAATAAAATTTTGAAAAAAAAATAAAAATTTACAGCAACATTTAAAGAACAATAAAATAAAATAAGATTTTTATTGCTTAAAAATGTGTTATAATTACTCTTGCAGGGTTATTTAGCCACCTAGTATTGTAGCCCTGGAAAAAAAGTCTGGAACTTCAATGTAGAGACCAGATAAAGATGAATAAAACAATTGAATTTTGAGTACTGATTTTGGCAATTGGTAGCCATAAAATCTTGAGCAAATTACTTTCTCTTTCCAGACCTCAATATACTCACCTATAAAGTGAGGATAATGAGATCTACATCATAAAGGCACTGTGAAACTCACATGAAATAATGCATGCAAAAACATCTGCATACGTTTTATAGGTGGATGTTTCTTAAATTTTATTGAATTCTCAACCTCTTTCTCATCCTCACATCTTATCCATTTATCATAGAAATCTGTTAAATCTAGTTCATAAATATCCCTCAAAATTCACCTTCTTCTTCATTTCTATTGTGAATAGTTTAGTTGGGGTCTTTATTATCTATTTTATAAACGGATAAACTCCTAACGTTTACCTTCAGTGTTTCCATCTTGTAATATATTCTCAACTTGGCTATCAAAATTGCCTTTCTAAACTGTGTATATGATCATTTCATTCCTTTGCTTAAAACCTTTGGATTGGGAAAAATGTAGAATATGGATCCTCCCTCCTCTTCCCTTGATACTCTCTTCAAATGTACTTCCATGTAATTCATCCATTAGTCAAATTCATTACCCTTAGCTGTGTTAAGATTTTTCATATTTGGCACCTGGTTATCTTTCCAACTTTCATATTGCTACCTTAGTTTCCAGGCAGCATTCCACCCAATTTGTATTCTACAAGTATCCTCTGCTCTTTCATATAAACATATCTCTGCTGCCATTATTTCTACTAGGGATATCCTTTATATTCTCTCTACAGCACAAAGTTTCTATTCCTTCAAGAATATGCCTCCATTGTTATACTGCCTCTGTTGCTGAACCTTGGCTGAAACTCCAAGAAAAATTCAAAGCACTTTAAAAAAATGCAATATGATGTCATTGGTTGCTTAGTTTATAGTGCAATTTTTGATTTACATGTTTGTTTGTCTGTTTTCTTCCAAGGATCTCTGAGCTTCTAAGAGTAAGAGCAATTTGATATGCTTCTTTACAGTCCCAGCTGCTCCCTATGCCAGTTGTTGCACTGTAGTATCAGAGACCTGAAACATTTGTCTAAAAGGATGAATTAATTCTGTGAAACTTGTTTATGGCCTGTGATTTTCTCTTATAATTTAGGAATTCAAGTGGTAAGCTGTAAGGACAGTTTGTTTTGTTTAACTAAGAATTTAAGAGTTAGGAATTTATGGGGGAGAGGATAAGGCATTTTAAGTCTGATCAAATATTCGAATAAGGTATCAGTTTTATGAATTGAAGAAAGACTGTATACTGGAAAATCCTCAAGGCATAGCATAATGTTTGATTAACTTCACTAAACAAAACAAAAGAGACAGCAAAGCTAAAATATCTAAAAACCTCTCTTAAAAACCATTTACTACTTCTGTTTTTCTTCATGCCTTCCCATTCACTAGTCAGCCACCACAGTTTAGTTTTGGCTATAAACTCATCATCTTCTAATAGTTAAAATTTTTCATATAGTAAACACAGGGTATTTTCATCCTTACTCCATGTAATTGAATACTTTCACTATCTTAAAGGTTTCCCTTTTTTTTTTTTTGTCTTTTCTGACATCACATTCTTCTGTATTTCTTTTCACCTCTCCACTAATATTTCCAAAATTGTTTGTTGACGTCCTCTGTATGTTGGTCTAAGTAAGGGGTCAAACAGTATCATTAAAAAAAAAAAAAAAAAAAAAGTCTTATAAAGGGATTACCATTTCACATTTTTACATACCACTCATAAGTAGATGATTGACAAAGTCTTATATTTTTCTATAGCTTTTCTTCTACATTTCATTCTAGAATATTCTAACTGGTTATCTCTTAAATATTTCAAAAAATAATATGTCCGAAAAGATGAACCCTCGGTCCCCCCACCCCAAATCTATCTCTATCACCTAAGCTGGTCCTCCACATCTCATTGGTGTCATCACTATGTATTACTTACCAGGAGTGAAAAGTTATTTATGTTTTTCCTTTATCTCATCTTGCCTCCTTTAAAAATAAAGAACAATGACCCTAAATTGTGTGTTCTCTCAACCTTCAGAGTCAATCCTGGGATTTGCCATAGACTTCTAACCAGATCCTGGAATCCAATCTTTATTCCTTTCCACAATAGTGAGAGTGACATTGTTAAGTAAATATCACTTAAATGTCTCTACATCTTCAGAAAATCTCCATTTAATTACGAATAATATTTTTTTTGGTCATAGTCCATAAGGTCTTCGGTAATCTAATACTTTCTCAGCTCTCCAGTCTTTAATGTTGCTTCCTTCTCAACTAATTATCCTTGAATGTTTTCTTGCCCCAGGGCCTTTGCACATAATCTTCCTTCTGTGTACTTCTATTGAAGCTAGCTCCAGTCATCTTTCAGATCTCCATTTAAATGACACTAACAAAAGAAACATTCATTGACTATCTTAAGCATAACAGCCTGCCTTCCTCGTTCTGTAACTTAGCAATAGTCACACACTAATCATAATTTTAATTAGTTATTCTATAAATGTCTATAAATTTATATTCAATAAAAATTCTCTACTCAGGGATGCCTGGGTGGCTTAGCGGTTGAGCGTCTGCCTTCGGCTCAAGGCGTGATGCTGGAGTCCCGGGATCAAGTCCCACATCGGGCTCCCTGCATGGAGCCTGCTTCTCCCTCTGCCTGTATCTCTGCCTCTCACTGTCTCTGTGTCTCTCAGGAATAAATAAATAAAATCTTTAAAAAAAATCTCTACTCATTCTTTAGGATGTAGGCCACAAGAAATCATGTAAGCCACATGAAGTCCACAGTGCCTAGAGAGTGAGACCTAAATATAGTATGCATTCAACAACAATTTTGGGATAAATAAAGAAGGGCAATTATAAATATGCCTATATATGCTTGGCTGACATTTTCCTAATTTTGCACAGTTTATACCTGCAAAAGTCCTCTTACATTGTAGTGGGTGAAGAGGAAAGAACTGTAGAACATGAATATATATACTCATAGAAACTTTGTGAAGTAGGTGTTATTTCTATAGAGACTTGTGGAAAATTTCTATAGAGATTTGTGGAAAATTGTGGACAGAAAGATTATGCAATACACTCTTTGTCCTTTGGATTATAGTAGCCACAAAAGTCTACATCACGAATTCTGAACTGTCATGTTACACGACCTTTGGACAGGTCTATGATCCCCTTAACTAATTTCAGCTGAATTTCAGGTAATGGAGGTTCCCTGTCACTCTCACTGCAGGATCAAGATTTCATATGAAAAATAGCTCACTGTTAAAATGTTTTGGTGATATTTAATGTTAGAGAAGGAAACATCTTAGAAAGTGTAGGCTTTTTGCCTCTACTAGTTACTTGTAAGTATTTGCCAAATTCTCAAAACGATAGAGTCTCCCTTTTTATAGAGTAAAACTTTTATTTAACTACTTACTAGTGATTTTCGAGTTTCCTGTTACTTTCCATACAACTTACATGTACAGTTGTCAGATGTGTAAAGCAATGGAACTTAAATTGATGAGACTTTAAAAACATCTGAACATGCTGACTAGTGTGGTTATTTAATATGAAAAGAACAAGAAATAAATCTGCCCAATCTAGTTGAAGGAGAGAGGAAAGCAAACAGTAAAAAGATATTTTTTATATTTCTCCAAAATAATGAGAGTGAAAATGAACTCTTTACTTCAAAACAAGGATATATGTATATTGGGTATATATATATATATATACCCACACATATATATTTAAATTAAACCTTATCTCTTCAGCATAACCATATTGGCTACTGACATTAGAGCAAGCATTTTATTTGTACATAAGAGCTGTAATGTGAATGAAAGATAAGAAAAAAGTTTGAAGACATATTAATAATCATAAGCTCTGCATTCTCTGAAGGTTTAGCCAGGACCCAGTAGGATATGGAGATACTTATAAATATAGTCTTTATTGTTAAATCATAAGAAAACTGTAACAAAAAGGTTAAATTAAAGATTTTCTCCAGAAAATATTTAGATTAAATGTGCAGTATAGATTCACTTCGTGTAAATAAAGCTATATATGTTTATATATTTAAACACCACATTACTCTAATCAGGAAGAGAAAATGCAAAACCAAGTTGGGATTTCAGATTAAGTTCCAGGCTCAACTGAACCCCCAGGAAGTTCTGGAGAGTAAACTACACCCCACAGTTTATCTGTCTAGAGGCAAAGGAGCTGGATTTTACAATTCCAAATCTGTCAGTGTTTGGTTACAACCACTCTGGGGGGATGAAGATGGGTTAAAAAAAAATCCCAATTATTTCTGGCTTTTCATCCACAGGCAGCTCCAGTGCTCAAGGGCATTCGTGTGAAGAAATTTACAAGTGCAAACTTAACTGCAAAGCCCACAGATGCTGGTGGAGGAGCTCTGACTTGGGAGAGAGATCCAAGGGGATGGGATGGGTGCAGGCGGCCACCAATACTGTAAACAGTACAAATGTTCTATTAAAATAATAACTTTTTATTGTTTTCTATAACAAATCCACACACTGCTAATTATAAGATGCATTTTAATATGGGATACAAATGTTGGAGGAGTGATTTAAAAGAGCATTTTAAAATACTGCAGTGGGAGAAAAAAATACTAAACCCACATAAAGACTGAATACCCTCCATAACCTGGAATTGAGATATACATTATTTACATACCTAAAGTCCAAATTCTATCAATGAAGTGTCTGGATACTGTATAATATAGATTGAATTAAACAACTCCTAGAAAACCATTGAAGATGGTTAATTTGTAAAGGATCTATGTGGTATTGCTAATAAGACCATTTAGAGTTTTCTCAGAGGGACTATGTTTAAGGTTACTGGAATACTCTGTATTATTAATATATATATATATTCTTCTAATCAGCAGAACTGTGGGGTGTTTTTACATTTTAATAAAAAATATCAGTTTTTCAAAGTTGTTTTTTTTTCATTTTTTAAAGTTTTTATTTAAATTCCAGTGGTTAACATATAGCATGGATGTACAGTATAATAATTCAGCACCTGGTGCTCATCACAAGTGCCCTCCTTCGTCCCTGTCACCTATTTAACCCATCCCCATCCTCTACCTCCCCCCTGGTAACTATCAGTTTGTTCTCTACAGTTAAGAGTCTGCTTCTTGGTTTGCCTCTCTCTCTTTTCCCTTCCCTTTGACCATCTGTATTGCTTCTTAAATTCACACATGAGTGAAATCATATGGTATTTTTCTTTCTCTGACTGACTTATTTCACTTAGCATAATACTCTCCAGCTCCATCTATGTCATGGCAAATGGCAAGATTTCATTATTTTTTACAACTGAATAATAACTATTTTATAATAATAAAGAATATATTATATACACATACATATCACATCTTCTTTATCTATTCATCAGTCATTAGACACGGGTTGCCTCCATAATTTGGTTACTGTAGTTAATGCTGTTATAAACACCAGAGTGTATGTATATTTTTGAATTAGTACTTTTGTAATCCTTGGGAAAATACCCAGTAGTTCAATTGCTGGATTATAGGGTAGTTCTATTTTTAACTTTAACTTTATGAAGAACCTCCATACTGTTTTCCAGAGTGGCTGCACCAGTTATTATTCAACAAATAATAAGTGCTAACTGTGTGTTATGCAATGTACTAGGTCATAGAAACACATAGATTAATGAGAACTATATTCTTCCCTCATGGAGTTCACAGTTCTTATGATGATCATTATCGCATTCTGTAATTTAGCATATTGAAATATGTAATCAAATTCCTGGAAGTCATTGGTTTTATGTTGAACTATGTGTTATTTACAAAAAAATTCCCCTGAGGTTTTCTACAAAATAACCATATGAAGATATATATATATAGCATTATATGTAATGCTAAGTTTCTGCTAAGGTGAATTATGTTACATTCAAGCAGAAATAAGTCATGTTAAAGAAAACTTTATAAAAGAGCTACTTTTGACACTGGAAGCCATGATTTTTCACACAATATGTCCAATCTGTGAAATTTTTCAATAATAATAATAATAACGAGACATTGTTTCAGCAAAGAATTTATAATAAAATGAAGAATTTACACTGTAAGAATATAAGATGTAAAAATGACAGAAGAAATACTATAAAATGAAAAAAAGTTATTTAGTATAGAACTAAGTTTATTTTAACTCTTGCAAAGTGGATCTGCTATGCAAAACAAATTAGAAAAGACAGAGATAAATACAAAGAAAAGAAGTAAAATAAATAAAAATAATTTCATCACCAGAGATAAATAAGTTTAGGCTTCTGGTAAAGAATGTTTTTAGACTTCTCTGTATATGCATATATTTTTCCCACAAAACTGGGATTATACTATGTCCACTGTTTACTAGAATGTAATTTTTATTAAGCTGTATAATGTAAAAATGCTCTTTATCTTTAAAGCTAGTTCCTCATAATCATTTTCAAAGACAGATTACCATTCTATTTCAGGAGTAAGTCGCAATTTTTAAAAGCAATTGGTCTGTTAGAGTTCTAAGGTTTTTTGTATATTTAGGTTATAAACATGTTGCCAAAATGCTCCTTATCAAGTTTTTCATAACTGGTACTTCTCTCAGTACTATTGAGTTGTAGCTATGCCCTCACACTCTTATAGTTCTGTGTTTCGATAATACTTTTATCTTAGCTTTGTGTGTGTGCAAATGTATTTGTGAAATACACTGACATATGAGCTGTAGATAATGTTATTTAACAGGATTTGTATTGTACATGACATTTAATTTTAATATATTCTTAAAATTATCAATTTTGTGTATTCTTAGTTTACACTTTCAGCATTACTCTTAGGAGGTCACTTACTAGATCAAGATTATATAAACATGAACCTCTATTTTTACTAAAATATATGATTTTATATAGTTTTTTGATGTTTTTCGTTATAGTAAATTAGTAGTTGCATCAACATTGTTTACAAAACATCTACTCTTTCTACTCAAATAAAATAACTTCTTGTACCAGCATCATACTGCTTGAAGTCTGTAGCTTTTATTATCTGTTTTATTTGAAGTGAATCAATTCTGCCCCTTTGTGTAATTTATAAATCTTGGTTCTATGTAGATGCATTTATTCTTATGGATTAATTTTAGAATCATTTCATTAAGTACTCAGAAAATCTCTTGGGAGTTTTGATTGGAATTAAATTATATTTATAGAATAAAAATAAAAAATAAACTCCTTTAGGGGCACCTGGGTAGCTCAGTCAGTTACGCTTCTGACTTGATTCTTGAGTTCAACTCAGGTCATTACTCAGGGTTGTGAGATGAGCCCCACATAGGCCTCTGTGCTCAGCAAGGAGTCGACTTGGTATTCTCTCTCTCCCTCTTCCGCTCCTCCTCCCCTTGTTCATATACAGGCTCTCTCTCTTTCTAAATAAATAAAAATCTTAAAAAAAAATAGAGTCCTTTAAAATATTGTTTTCCCATTCAGGGACATGGCATAAAGGTCACTAGAGTTTTAAAGTTGTTTTCACATGTTTTATAAACATCACTTTTAGGTTTATGCTGACTAAATTTAATGATGCTCTTTTTTTTTAAGATTTTATTTATTTATTCATAGACACACAGATTGAGAGAGAGAGAGAGGCAGAGACACAGGCAGAGGGAGAAGCAGGCTCCATGCAGGGAGCCCGACGTGGGACTTGATTCCGGGTGTTCAGGATCACACCCCAGGCTTCAGGCAGCGCTAACCGCTGAGCCACGGGGGCTGCCCAATGATGCTCCTTTGAATGGCGGAGTTTCCCATTCTGTTCTGCTACCTGGATATTCTTTGAATATATGAAACTTTTTAAAAAAGATTTTATTTACCTATTTAGAGAGAGAGAGTGAGTGAGTAGATGTAGGGGCAGAGGGGAGGAAGAGAGAAAGTATCAATCAGACTCCTTGCTGGGCACAGAGCCCTACATGGGCCCAATCCCATAACCCCAAGATCATGACCTGAGCTGAAATCAAGTCAGTTGCTCAATGGACTGAGTCACCCAGGCACCCCGTAAACTTTATTTTTATAACTTGTAATTAATCATTTTATTTTATTGACTTATTACATTTTTTCTTTCTCATTTTCCAGCTATTTTTGTTTTATTTATTTTAGATGAATGATTGATCACATGATCTATAACAGTTTTTTGTTTTTTTCTCCAATATGTACTTCCTCCTTCCTCCTTGCATTATTTATTTCAGGATCAAGATTTTTTTTTTTAAATAAATGTTGAATAGGGGCAGCCTGGGCGGCTCAGTGGTTTAGTGCTGCCTTCAGCCCAGAAAATGATCCTGCAGACCCGGGATCGAGTCCCAGTTCTGGCTCCCTGCATGGAGCCTGCTTCTCCCTCTGCCTGTGTCTCTGCCTCTCTCTCTCTGTGTCTCTCATGAATAAATAAATAAAATCTTAAAAAAAAAGTTGAATAGTCACATTAACAAGCATTTTAATGGTCTTACTGATTTAAGGAAAATACCTCAAACTTTTCATCATTAATTAATGTGCTTGTTAATTTCAGATTATTATGTAATTATAACTGGAGCGTGATTGAATAGCCAGTTAACTATAAATACTACAACTAGTGTTCTGATACAAGTTTTCAGTTCTCCATTTTAAGTAATAACAAGCACGGTTAACATTTGCTAAATGCTTGCTATGTTTGAGGCATAGTTACAAGCACTTATATACATTTATATTTA
Organism: Canis lupus familiaris; assembly: GCF_011100685.1. Lineage (NCBI taxonomy): Eukaryota > Metazoa > Chordata > Mammalia > Carnivora > Canidae > Canis > Canis lupus. Next base: position 8,674,911 of record NC_049259.1, on the reverse strand, counting down.
ATTTCTGTAGTAAAATTAGTAAGTAGATAAAACAGATGAAAGGCATAGAATCTGGGATTTGAATTCAGGTTGTCTAGGTTTAGGGTCCTTTCTATAAAAATGATATGCTGAGTGTCAGTAACTGGTGAAAATCTAACTAATCTGTAAAGAAATAGAAAAACTCTCCCATGTTCGCATCAATATTCCTAATGAGGACTTTAAGGGGAAAATAAATTAAATTTCAGATGTGCTGAATGTGAGCATCTCTGGGATATGGAAGTGAAGACTCTGGTAAACAGCAATATATACTGATTTGATATTCAGGAGAAAAATCTCAGATGTTATTAGTCAGGGCTCAGTCATTTCCCAAGTTGAGTTATACTGTAATTGTTCCCTAGTTATAGGTCTGGGGGCCTGCTGAGGAAGCAGAGGCAAATGTTAAGGAGGACAAGTAATGTCCTATAAGATACCAGCCATATCTAAATATTTTTTTAAGCTTCAAGTAAGAGAGAAGGCTTCATATTTAACAAACAGGGAGGGGATTGGGAACTAGATCATTTCTTCACGCACAGAGTTCAAGGGAATATGGATCTTCAAATTCTCAAGTTAATGTTCACATCCTAAATGTGAGGGTTTCCTTGGAAATAAATTCCCTGAAAAAGTTTTTGAAGCTCTTAATATTTATTTTGAGTCAAGTCCACATGCCAATAACCACTTTGATGACACAGTTCCCCACAACTTTAATTGTCTCCTTTTTAAACCCTATATCTCTTTATTTCAACTTAAATGCAACTTGCTTTTGACTGTATGGAACAATAGACGGTGCAGTTATACCCTTATCGTATCATTAACAAGAAAAATTTTAGTGTGTCTTTATTGATCAAAGTCTTTTAAATTCCATTTCTTACTGTTGGAATCTAGCAGTAGTCTGCTTTCACAATTCTGTGAGGTCACTTTCATTTCTGTCTTGGAACCCAGCCAACTTTTCCTCTGTCAAGTCTTTCTTGTAATAATTTGTTAAAAACAGGCATCCCCAACCACCACACTCTATGAATATTTTTTTAACCCTTTCCTCTATGGAGCTACAAGTTTAGCAGGTGGAATTTTGCCTGCAAACTCATTATAAGTAGTACTTTACCAGTTGGCTTTTGGTGGCATGTATCAGATCTCCATTTGTCCAGCTTCAGAGGTCACTATTTATTACCTTTGCCATTCCCCTTATTATCCACTAGTGGTCACCACACCAATATGACAGAATTAGGGATTATTTTGACTGTTGTTTTTCTTTTTCTTTCTTTTTTTTTTTTTTTTTTGACTGTTGTTTTTATAACAATAATCCACTAAGGATAGACATTTCTGTACTTGTTCTTATAGAAAAGGCTGTGCTGGTAGCATGAAGTCTTAAGATGTCAGTGACTTAGCATGATAATGATTTATGTCTTGTTTTATCACAAGCAGATGTTATTCAAGTGCTTTCCTGCCATCTCAAAGCTCTGAAACTTGGTACATAGGACTTTCAAGACTGTTGTGGCAGAAAAAGAAAGAAAGAGGGAAGCCATGTTGGTTTTATTAGATAGAACTAGTCAGATGGCATCAACCTAAACCTGAAGCTCTGAAATAGAAGAATATGAACATTAGGTGAGGGTTAACTATCTGTGCCACAAATCTCTCTCTCTTTTTCTTTCTCTCTCTCTCTTTTTTCCTGTCTCCTGCAATTAACACCAGTTCAAAGCCAGAGAACGAATTTTCAGAAATATCTAAATAGTTTCCTTTCCCTGATGCACAATGTCCTTTAAGTGATTATGATTCTTTTTGGGGTAAGCTGCAAAAAAAAGATTTATAGATTAACATTTTAGTAGTCTTCTAGAATCCTTACTCAGGGAGCTGGGCCACCCTGATTTGCAGGCTGCCTGGGAATGAAAAGTAGATCAAATCAGAGCCTGGTTGAGAGGCTCAGAGTCTTCACTGTAATGATACAATGCAAGTCTTCGTTTATAAGATGTAGATATAGGTGTAGATGTATATATTAGAGCTTTAGTGAGCTGTCAATCTATTTAAGACTAAGGTCAATCACAATCCATGAGATTGTTAAAAAGTCTTCAAACAAGGAAGGGCTAACTTTCTCAAACTGTTTCTGCTTGCCAAAAAGCTCAGGGGCATTTGTGAACTCAAGGTACCTAGAATCCACCAAAGACCACATTCTTATTATGAGATTCCCTATTCCACCGGTCCTCTAATTTTTACAAAAATGATCTAATAATGATGAGAATTCAATTTATATTATAACCTGCATGTAATATGTATCTATAGAATACAATTTGCAGGATTGAAATATGCATCTCATATTTTGTTATATGAGGTTTATAAAGATAAAAATAGATAAGAACTTACATCAAATCTCCATCACTAAAGGCATATTCCTTAGAACTACTCTTGGTAAGAAAATGCTGCATAATCAGTTTAGAATTGAGAAGAGATGCCACGCTATATATTTCCATCAGAAAGAAATACAATAGAGGAAACAGAGTGCTTACTAAATTGCGGGAGGGGCTGACGGAAGAGAAGTTGGATTGGCCTGCCAGTAGATCTTTAACTCATGCCACTGCAATTTGCATGCATGATATCAGGAAGTGGCTGCTGACACCTAGACTTTAGAAGGCCGCAAAAAATATCTGCTGCAGTACAGCCTTTACACAACCCTACAACTGCTGACAGGCAGAGGAACCTGGAGTCTGTTTGGTCTCTGCCAATACCCATAGTTGCCAAAAACCCATGCCTCTGCTGCTGCCACTGCCAGAGGCAGAAACTCATCTTGCTTCTGATTTCTAAACTCATGTAAGTACTTCTCACTGGCAGACTGTAAATAACATCCAAAAATCCAAGCAGTACTGTAGACTGGAATAAATCCAGATTACAAGTAAACGCCAACCAGCAAAGCATCAGCATACTTTAGAGAAGTCAAAGAGTTAGAAGATTTCTTTGTGGCTATAAATGTAGTACCAGGCGCATTGGTGACACTTGCCAGAACAATTTCTGTGGGTGGGCGAGTGAGAAAACTAAGGCTCAATAGTGATCTGGAGGTGATCGAGGACTCTGAAAAGATGATTACTTCAAGACACTTTCCTTTGATCAGAAAGAGAGAAAAAAAATAATAGTACAAATGGGACATGCAATTGACTAAAGGTTTTTTTGGGGACCCTACTTTGTTCAGTCTTTTTCCCTATCCATCCCCTCTCTTCTCTTCTCTACACCTTATAAGCTAGGAAGGACATTTGAAAATATTTATTATGAGGTAAAAGACCTAGTAATCTAATGGGTAAGGACAGAGGTTCCAGATACTCTGGAAGGAAGGGATAATTGCTAATCAGTGTCTCTGAGAAATTCAGTAGGTAAAAATGAGATAGTGAAGCTAGAAGAGAAAAACTTTGCTTTGCTTCTTCTCTGAGCAATGCTGCTAACCTCTGCCATCTTTTTTTCTCCAAGCATTGTTTCTCTGGCTTGAGTTCTGTTAGTAGACAAAGCTCTGGCTCCTTTTAGCATAGGTTTTTCTTGTACATTCCCTAAACCTATTAAAAATCAATGAATCAGAAAATTTAGAAGTCTGATTTTATAATTAAACTAAAACAGTATCTGAAACTAATTTTTCTCTTCATCTTATTAAAAAAACATGATATAAACACTAATGAATACCTGCTGGTAGTTTATGTTTTTATGAACTTTAGACTTTTATTCCTACATAGTCTTTTCCCAATGTCACAATTCTCTGAAATGTTAACATACCTATGGTTTCTTAATAAAAATAATATTCTGGAGTTGGGAAAAGCCATCTGGGCCAGCATCGGGGACCTTTTGGCTGTACCCATAACTAGTTCTGTTACCTCAACCATATTATTTCTCTGGAGTTCAGTTTCCCAATCTTTAAATGATAATTGTATTTACTTGATCTTTCTTACAGGGAGGTTATTGGTGTGGATAGTAAAATAAATTTGTGATCCAGGTTTCTAGACAAAAGCAGTGTCAATTCAGTCCATGTAAAGGAAAATCAAACCAGCGTGATGTCATGGGCTAAAAGAAGATGTCTTCGTGGGTTACTGAAAAGATGGAGACACAGATATTATCTTGTGACACCTGGAGACTGACTGCTTCCTCTCTCTTGTTGAGAATGTGGCCTTGTTGATATTACGTTGGTTTCAGATACAGGAATACCTGATGTTCATAACGACTGAAGTGAAAGGAACATGCACTATGAATGTCATTTCTTCATATGTAATGTTCTAAGACGTGAGGATAGAGTGTAACAAAATTTATGTTGTTTTGTCAATTCTGGCAAGTTCTCTCTGTAGAGATCAGCAACAGCTGTGCACATACTTAGGGGATGTGGCTGCCAGGGAGAAGCAGCTTCAATTATTAATAAATCTTTTCTATGTCATCACCACACCACCGTTATTTATTTTTTAATCCTTGGCTAAATAAATTGGCTAAAGCTGTGTTTGTTTTCTTCCTGCCAAAGCATAACTTACTTAAAATGCTGCAGTCGGAAGTGATCTAATAGGGACATAATAGAAATAGAGTTTGAACAATTAAAAAATATTGTATATATTCAAGACAAACCATAGATTTGTGGGCTGAATGATATCTAAAAAGAATCCAGAAGTCAATCTTTTAGTATCTTTGTATGCCACTGATTTTTTAAAAATTCATTTAGGTATGCTGTATTTTGAAAAAATAAATGCATTTATTGTCCCAATCATGAAGAAAAAATAATACGCAAGGAAAAATGTTTTAAATTGAGATTCATTCAAAATAGAAAAGTCCCATGATACAATAAGGGAAATCAAGGAGATGTACAAACGTAAAGCAAAGAGTGCTTTATGACAATTATGAATCTTTGTTTCTCACTTATTGAATGAATAGCTCAGGAGATGTGATCTATAATATCTTTTTTGGATGCATATCTTGAGAAATAATGATGTAAAAGTGGGACAGTGGCTTGGATTTGCTCATTTTTATGGAGACAAATTCAGGATTCAGTCCTTGGAGGCCTCAGGATAGATCCTTAGGGATGTAATGCATTACCTTCTAGTTCTCTATATTTTTCTACTTATCTTTTTTTCTTGGGAGATCCCAAAGATTTCAGGGTGTTAGAAAAATTAACATGCTTCACTAGTACCTTAGATTCAGAGTCACTGAAAATGTTGAAAATCAACATTAAATCAATATATTTTTTGGCAATGATATGCCTTAATATTGCAATGAACTTATGAATTAAGTCAAGATATTTTACACATATTAATTAAATGCTATACCAGTTTTATGCTATTCCTTTTAATAGATGCCCAAACACAAGAAAAAATGTATTAGGTGAATTTTAAGAGGAATGCCGTATTGATTTTTAATCAGGGGATGAAGCTATTTCAGAATTTTTAATATTAGTTTCTTTAGACTGAACATTGGAGAAACTTTTTCTTCCTTTTCTCAAAATATTTTTCTTGAGTTTTCTGAGCACATTGCTATTTTAAATTTATTTTTAGATCTGACATTTGTTTAGAAGTACTTGAGAAATCACACAATACTTACAGACAGATTAGTATTTATAAGAATGTATGGTCCATGATCATAGAGTGCATGTGCTTAAATCGTGTCTTTGATCTTGGATACACTACTTAAACTGTCTCCATTTTCTCCATGAATTTGGGATAATCATATCCACATCATGGTATTTTTGTGTAAATTTATCTAATCCCTAAGAAAGTTTTTAGCACAGTTTTTAGTTTATAGTTAAGATTTAAAGAAACATTACTCAAAATCAGTTAGAGTTTGTGGCATGTAGTTCTTATTTGGTACTACCTGTAGAAGAATATTAACAAAGTATAATTATAGTGAAGTTTTTATTTTTTAATTTTTTTAATTTTTTTAATTTTTTTAAATTTTTATTTATTTATGATAGTTACACAGAGAAAAAGAGGCAGAGACATAGGCAGAGGGAGAAGCAGGCTCCATGCACCTGGAGCCCGATGTGGGATTCGATCTCGGGTCTCTAGGATTGCGCCCTGGGACAAAGGCAGGCGCCAAACTGCTGCACCACCCAGGGATCCCATAGTGAAGTTTTTAAAGATTTATTTATTCATTTGAGAGAGAGAGAGAGGGAGAAACTGTTGGGGGAGGGGGCAGAGGGAGACACAGAGAGAGAATTTCAAGCAGACCTTGGCTGAGTATAGAGCCTGACTGGGGTCTTGATGCCAAAACACTGCGATCATGACCTGAGCTGAAACCTAGAGTCAGAAACTTAACTGGCTGATCCCCTAGGTGCCCTGATTATTTTAAGCTATTCCACAACATAGATGTTTTGTAGAATAATAGGTAAATAATACGTAATTGTATCTATTGAACATTACATTTCATGATAAATTCAACTTTATTATTCATGTCTTAAGTTCTTATTAGAGATATAAACATAAGCATGAACAAAAATCTTTGTTATAGACTAAATGGCACTGATTGTTCATCTGTCCTTGCATCCATATCTTTGTTTGTGTGTGTATGTATGTCTGTGAAAATTTCCCTGCCTTTATTTTAGTTATTTCTGTCAAGCTTTATTAAGATCTAATTGGTATACAACATTGTGTAAGTTAGAGATATACAATATGCTAATTTGATGGATTTATATATTTTAAAATGACTAACACCAGAGCATTAGCTAACACCTGCATTATGTCACATAATTACTGTTTCCTTTTTTTTTGTGTGGTGAGAACATTTAAGATCTTCTCTCTTAGCAACTTTCAGGTATATAACTTTCAAGTATATAACTATAATCACTATACTGTACATGAGATGTCCAGAACTTATTCATCTTATAACTAGAATTTTGTACCATTTGATCAATATCTTATTATCTGCCACCCCTCCAACCCCCGGCCCACTGCCTGGTAACCATTGTTCTACACTTTGTTTTTATGAGTTTGATTTTTTTAGATCCCACCTGTAGGTGATATCAGACAGCATTTGTTTTTCTCTATCTGACTTATTTTATTTACAATCCCCTCAAGGTCCTCCCATGTTGCTGCAAATTGAAAGATGTCCATTCTCCTGATTGAATTATTTTACATTGTAGGTAGATACCTTCTTTATCCACTTATCCATTAATGGACACTTGAGTTGTTTCCATATCTTGGCTACTGCCTGCATCCATATCTCTGCTATGTCCTCATAATGGATGTATCGTAACTACCTTTGACATATGGCTTGACATGTGGTGTGATTTCGAGAACATCATGTAGTGAATAAGAGTAGGTCTCAAGTCTTAGGTGTTTTAGTTTGCCATAAAATAAAAGCATGGCCTGAGTAGCCTGCTCACCTATATCAAGAAAAGGACTTTGAAGCACAGAAGCCCTGGCTGCTCCTCTAACCTGGAAAGAATAGTAGATCCACACCAACTTTTGTGGCCTGAAGGAGAGTCACTCCAGAATCCAGCCTGTATTAGCTGATCTCCAGCTGACCCAAGATTCATCAAAAGAAACTTTAAAACTTCGAAAAAAAAAAAATCACTGAGCTTTGGGGCACCTGGGTGGTTCAGTCAATTAAGTGTCTGCCTTTGGCTTAGGTTATGATCCTGAGGTCCTGGGATTGAGCCCCATGGACAGGACAGGCTCCCTGCTCAGCGAGGAGTCTGCTTTTCCCCCTCTCTCTGCCCCTACCCCCCTGCTCATGCTGTGTTCATACTCTCTCTCAAATAAATAAATAAGAAATCTTTTTTAAAAAATCACTTAGCTTAGCTTTGAGGTTTTTTTCTTTCTTGATGTTAATAAATATTCTCTAAAGCTTCTGTTCATACTATAAAAATATTTTTTCTTTTCAATACTTTAAATTCCCAACAACATTAAAAAGAGAAAATACATAAAAATGAGAAGTCATAATAATCTATGGAAATATAAACAAAGGTAACGACTTGTATTTTAAAATAAATTTACTTGTCATGAATGAATAATTTTTTTCCCCTGTGGCCAAAATTTAGCAGATAAGCACTTTCAGATTATCTTCACATATCGAATATCTAGATGGAATTAATGGCACATTTGGTGGAACATGAACTGCTTTAAAATATGGTAAGAGTTCAGGGGCTCCCTGAGAGACCTTCAAGAGTATCAAGTAGAAAACTCAGGCCTGGGTAAGGTAAACAAAGATAAGCTTCACTGGGAAAGTGATACTGAAATTTGATGTTCAGATATAGCAATTGGTGCTTTTTCAAAAAGAGGATGAAATGAGGTGCTTAATTGTTTAAAGAAGTGAAAATAAATGATCTACTTCACCCTCTCCTTCACATCTATGGAGTTGGATAGGATCTTCCCTTCTGACCCTAAAAAAGATAAGGTAGTTTCTTAGACTTAAGTGGTAATGGTTTATAAAAAATCTAAATCTGGAATGTTACAAGAGTTTAGGGATCTTAGATTAGACTCAGAGTCATTAGATTTAGAGTCATTTTTTTGGTACCTATATTTCTGTCTTACTTTCCTAGCTGGTAAAAGAAAGCATGGAAAGGCCATTGACAGTTTAATATACTTCAGCTTGAATGTCTGCCTTGACCATTTTAAGGGATTATTGTGAGAAACAAAGAAGTTCATGTTTGGGAAATTTCTTTAAAATCTGTAAAGTACTGCCTGATATAAGTTATGAACTATTAAAAAATCACATCTAGCAATTGAAGTATAGGTAGTTTTCTAGTTTACATTATGTGGTCATATATTATTCAGGTTGAATTGTATACTTTTAAGAAACTAAATATTAAGACAACATTTAAAATCGATTATCTTGATTTTATCTTGAAAAACAGGATCTAGGTTTTTAATAGTTTTTTTTAAAAATTATCCATTTCATGAAAGTACTTTTAATGATTATTGAAATCAAGAACAGCTAAAGTTTTCTTAGCTAGAATTATTAATATATATGCTATGCACTTGAACACAAGTGTAGGCAAGTAAGTCCTATGTGAGTTATAACTTATAGATCATCATAGGTAGCAGGCATTCTCTGCTACTGTTACTAATAATAACTTCCATCTTTGTAGCAATTTTTTCCAGGTAAGTTTTCTCAGAAAATGTCATAGAAATATTTCTGCCTTATTACTATATAAACAGATTTAAATGAAGGAAGATTTCTTCAATTGGACAAGATGAAATTTTCATCAAAACAAAACATTTCGTCTTGAAAACTCTTCAGGTAGAAGAGAAAAATGTTAAGGGCACCTGGGTTGCTCAGGTGGTTTTGTCTGACTCTTGGTTTTAGCTCAGGTCCTGATCTCAGGGTCATGGGATCAAGTTCTGCACTGTGAGTGGAATTTGCTTGAGATTCTCTCCCTTTCCTTCTCCCTCGGCCCCTCCCACTGCACTCTTTCTCTCAAATGAATAAATAAATCTTAGGAAAAAAAGATAAATGTTATATTTATGGCCATCTTAACCTAAACAATTTGTTGAACTACTCTGTGTGTGTTTACTATATAGTGCATATACTCGATAACGTTAGATTAGGAAGATAATAAGTGACTAATTTATTTTTTTCAGTGCCCTAGGATGTCTTTTCTTTGCATAAAGATTTCTTTCTTTTAAATATTATCTATTTATTTACGTATTTGTGAGAGATGCAGAGAGAGAGGCAGAGACATAACAGAGAGAGAAGCAGGCTCCCTGTGGTGAGCCTGATGTGGGACTTGACAGTTATCTTTTATTATATCACAGTGTTTACTCAAAATCTTTTTTTTTTTTTTTTTTGGTTTACTCAAATTCTTACAATGAAATGAACAAATTTATTTTCTTAAAAAGTGAAAGTTGTATATACTGTTGTAATGTGTAAAGAGTGATCTCAGCAGAGAAAGGAAGCCGTGTGGTAGGTCTTGGGCAGGACAGCGCTGGAATCCTGTTTCTGGTCCACTGCTTTTCTCTCCATGATCCTGGCATAGTAACTGAGGAATTTTTATCTTTAAAAGACACAAGAATTTAATTACTTCATATGGATATAATGACTAGGGGAGGTCATTTGAATTAAAATTTAACATTGCTTGGGATGCCTGGGTGACAATAGTTGAGCGTCTGCCTTTGGCCCAGGGTGTGATCCTGGAGTTCCAGGATTGACTCCCACATCGGGCTCCCTGCATGAAGCCCGCTTCTCCCTCTGCCTATGTCTCTGCAACTCTCTATGTCTCTCATGAATAAATAAATAAATAAAAATCTAAAAAATAAATAAAATAAAGTTTAACATTGCTTTAAGAAGTGTTATGGTATTTTTTTAAAATGAACACCAATACAAGATCAAAATGCTTGCAAATCTCTGTAAATATATGTGGTAGAAGCTATTTGGGGTCTCAGGGCTTGGTACTTCCCATTTCCCCAGATAATCACATGGCTTCCTACTTTTTTATCAGTCAAGCTTCTGTTTGATAGATTGTTTTCCTGTCTTCAAGGTAGCTTCCCCTTCCTCAAAGTCAGCTTCCCCTTCCTCAAAGTCTTTCTCTAGTTCACCGTCTCCTTCCACTTTCATCCTAGAATGGATCACCACGGAAAAAAATCACCTTGGTTGTGTTCATTTTCTTTCCCTTTAGGGGCAAGTAGCTATTCTTGTTTATTTGCTGAAGCTTCAGCGCCTACAGAGGATCTGAATAAACATTGAGAATAAATCAAGGAACAATTAATGATCATAGATAAGGTTAGTGTGTGTGTATATATATATACAGATATACACATACATTATATATTTTACATATATACACATATAAATATATATATATTTACATCAGTATATAACTGATTTCTCACTAACACAACACTTTAAGAATTCTTTTTGCATAAAATTAGATAAAGAAGATCAAAGTATTACATGAAATTGTTTTAACTTAAGGCACACTATTTTAACAAGACTTTTTCTTCTTAATATTTTATTTATTCATGAGAGACACACAAAGAGAGAGGCAGAGACTCAGCAGAAGGAGAAGCAGGCTACCTGCAGGAAGGCCCATGTGGGATGCGATCCCGATTCGGAAAGCCTGGGGTCACGCCCTGAGCGAAAGACGGTCAACCGCTAAGCCACGATGCTAAGCATTGTCCCAATATGATTTTTGTATAAGATTTTCTTAGTTGGGTTGTTTTGTCACAACAAAATACTATTGACTGTGATATATTTTGGGTGGATTAAACAAGATTTTTTTTCTCATAGTTTTAGAGAATGGGAAGTCTAAGGTCAAGGTGTCAGCTGATTTGGCTCCTGGTGAGAGCTCTCTTCCTGGCTTGTAGACAGAAACTTCTTATGCCCCCTCATTGTCACAGGGCCTTTTCTCAGTGCTGTGTGCAGAAGGAGTGAAAGATCTTTCTCTTCCTTTTCTAAGATCATCAGTCTCATCATGAGGACCTCAGCTTCATGACCTAATCTAAACCTAATTATTTCCCAAAGGCCAAATTTCCAAATAGCCTTACATTGAGTAATAAGACTTCGACATAGAATTTGTAGCAGGGGAGCACAAACATTCAGTCCATAACAAAGACTTACATATTTTCACAAGTCTTTTGTATAAAGTAAAAATACCTTCACAAGCTTTTTGTGTAAAAACTTGGTAACCGGCATATATTGTAAATTATTACTTTAATTTCTACTATTATATATTATATTTTTCAATGCCCATGATTTTGCCAACTATTAACTCTCAGGTTTTAATTGAAAGCACATTTAAAACATTAAAATAATTAAAATTTTATTTTTATTGCATTGGCATTTCCTGGATGGTAATAATTTTATGTTTTAAAATTTGGGAGGAACTATTTATTATAAAGCTGACAGTCCACAGGTGGGTAATTCACAAGAATTATAAAAGACTAGACTATCTACTTGATTTATTTTATTCTTAAACACTTAATCAGACTTTCATAACCAGAATAAACTGCTAAGGAAAATTAAACTCCATTAATTCTTTCAAGGCCAATTTAGTGATCACTTCTACAAAGGAATTATCTAAGGAACATATGAAAAATTCAGATAGATATAATTCAAATTTTCTATTACGTTGATCTGGAGATAACCATATTTCAAAATAAAAAACAAACTATAATTTATATACTATACTTATAAAATAAAATTCTATATATATCAGTAAAAAGCTCATTTGAGTCAAGAATTGATATTAGCATTCCCAATATTCTGTTAGCCTGAAATTCCATTTGTTCTTAACATTTCATATTTTAGCAAATTCTTAAGGAAACTAAATTGCAATTGTAAAGATCATAACATGCAATGACAAAATTATACAATGGGAAATTACTTAAATAATGGAGTTTATGACACATTCTAGCTATATCAAACATGTGAGAGCCACTATCATTTTCAAGGAATAATCTTCAGAAGAGATTATTGTACTAAGGAGATAAAATAAGTTTTAGATTTCATGTAAAATCTAATTAAACAAAGCAAAGTGATTCATTTTCTATCTAAAATCATTGGGATCATAAGATTGTTACATATTTTGAATGTTGAATTCAAATATTTTGACTTGAATGAATGAGAGAAAAGAAAATGAATCTTGAATTTTTTTCTTCTCGATACTTGAGGTATAATCAAGTCTAACACATTCATTTAGAGAGAAGGATTTAAAATATCAAGGAGGCTGCATAATCCCTCCATAATCAACAGCTAATGCTAATCTTTTGCATTAAACTTCTCAGGAAAAATCTCAGCCGAGTTCAGGAGAAGTAATTTTGCTTATCTAGACCTAATTTCCTGTTACGTAAAATCAGACAGTTGTTCGATGTCTCTTTCAGCTTTAACATTCTGTAGTTTAAAATAAAGCAAAATTCAGATAAAGTATCCAAATTAATTGAGTACATAGAGAATTAAATAGGAAATAGATTAGTCATTAGAGGAGAAAAATTTCAAAACCCTTATGCTTTCAGCTTTAAAAAAAAAATTGAATGATATAAATAACATTTAAAAATGTACCCTGGATCAATTTTATCTTTTTTATAATCACCAAAAAGAGCTATTTCCTCATAATCCTATGTCTCATATAAATATTCAAGGCATATTTTTTAAAGTTTTATTTGGAAATAATTATAAATGTACAGAAAATGGCAGGAAGACAATCATACAAAGGCCCTTGTGTGCCCTTCACTCATATTTATCAACTGTTAGCATTGGTTCTATTTGATAATATTTTATTTGTGCTCACTCTTTTTCTGTCCTGGAATGTATCTCTTTTTGTTTCTCTTTGTCCAAAATGAACTTGTTAGAAATTATATTTCAATAATAAAAAATTATACTTATTTCCACCCCTCCAATCCCACTGTTTATGATATTTCAATTTGCTTCCTAACAATTTCTTAGAGAAAAATTCAGATTTAGTAAGGTATGTTAAATTGAATGTACATAAAACTGAATCTACATTCCCAATAGCTAGCACATCTAATTCTAGAATTAACATTGAGTAGTAGAAATGGAATAAGATTTCATCAATAGCAAGGGAATATAGGTTTGGTAATTTGGAATAATTGAAAACATTGATTTAATAAAAACAATGAATGAATAAATTTACAAATTACTTTAAAAATACTTTTAAATGACTTAAATTAAGAAAAGTAAGATAAACTATAGAGTTTAATAATTCCTGGTTCACTTAATTTTTTATGAAACTATTGGAATTGTAGAAAGCAAAAAACTTTATTGTTCTAAGAATTACCATTGTTTTTTTCCAACTGAGAAAAAAAGTATTGCACATACTGATTTCCTTTTTTTAATTCTAAATTTATTTTATTTTTATGTTATTTTTATTTCTGCATCAAGGTAACATTAGATTTGCAAAAGTGAATTAAACATTTTCCTTTTTTTTTTTATCTGTCCTAAAAGAAATAAAACAGCACATGGATTAGAAAATAAATGACCTGAGTATCCACCCGAACATTTTATGTGTCTGTACTTTAATGCTTAATGGAAATTTAGGAGAGGCCTTATTGAGAGCTGCTAATTGAATTTTATTTTGAAATACATTCACTTCCTTTAGTTACATAAGTAAATGAAAATATTTTATGGAGTATGTTTAGCAATTACATTCTGTTTTTGTGTCATGTAAAATGGTCTGCTTTTTTTTATAGTCCATCATTTGTAAAGTCATTTATGAGATGGAATGAAGAATAATTTTATTTGAATACATGATCATAATTAGAAATTATTAACTGATTTCCACTTATTTTACTTTCAAAATATTCTTTTTACATATGTTTAACAAGAGCAGAAATTTTTCTTACACTTAGAAGCATGGCAAGGAGAATGTCAAAACATCTAAAAATACTTTATTTTTGTGGAACTTAAAGCAAATATTCAAGTGCTTTTCTTCATGTTTGAAAGAAACCCATTATCCAAATCCATTATTATTTCTGCAGATCTGTTTTACTGAATGTAAAATAATCAGAACAAAAAAGTCAACACTCTTTTAGTAGTTTGTTTTAAATTTATAATAAACTGTGAATCTTCTTTCAATAATTTTGATTAATTTTTTCTATTTATTATATCATAAATTACATATTTGCAGGCAATAACCATTTCAAATTCAATGTAATTATCATATACATTCGTTACCATAGGCAACGGCCATTTTAATATCCTATTGCTGTATTGTTGTCAATTACAAAATCAACTCCTACAATGATATTTGGAAGTAAAATAACTATAAAATTCTAAAACCTCATTAGAGGTCTTAACTATTTTATGCCAAGGAGTAGTAATCATATCACACAAAGACCTAATGATTTAATTTATTTTGCTTTACTCATGAAAATGATATATTTCATACACACATGAAATTGTTACTTAGATATTTAAAATATTTCTACAAGAGCATATTACAAAGTGTGTACAGTTTCAAAAATACTAATATAGGTGCTTTTTGCTACAGAGGAAAGGAATACAATATTAAGTTTGGAGGTAATAACCCCATAAACCCCACAACTCAAGCTTAAATTGTGCCTTATTTTAATTAAGACAAAATTGATTGTTTTGTATCATTTTATTTGTGTGTTCAATCAAGTAATTTTGCTTAAAAATTGTTAACATAACTTTTATACAGCTATATCAGTAAAATTAGTTCTGTTTGCATGAAGGGTAAGCTTGGTCAAAATGAGAAAAAGCACTGATAGGTATCTGGATGGTTTTAAACACAAAGTCTCTTGCTAGTATATAACTTTTCTTCTATATTTAAGTCTGCAGTTTAACTGTGCGTACCTGTAGCACTTCTATATAGATAGTATCTTCCCAGAGTTCTTTTATTTATTTATTTATTTTTATTTTTTTTATTTTTCCCAGAGTTCTTTTAAAAGAAACAAACTTCCTCTCTTATCTTATCATTTTGCCAAAGTTGTTTGTCTTCACCTCTTCATTTATTTTAGAAAATTGTATATTTGCTCTTACTTTAATGACTTCATATAAATTATCCATTAGATGATTTTAAAGGGAAAAGTCAGTTCCTGTATTCCGCTTTTTTTTCTTGTCCAGTCAACTGTAGGCATAACAAGATCTTACAAGCTTAACAACTTAAATCTTCTCCTCTAAATACCTTATTTCTCCCCCAATCCTTACTACTGTTTCCTAAGGATGCGTGATTACCCTTGTTATGAATAGAACATGACATCATTCTGAAGTTAGTCTCTATGTTTATAGAAATCTGGTCTATCTGTGGAGTTTCTCTTCTGATTAAATAATTGAACACCAGTACATTATTAAATCCTGATTTAATAGTTTCTTTTTGATGTGGTTTCCCCTCACAATGAAGAATAGCTCTACTAAATTCAATTTGGTCTGTATACCAATTTCTACCACTTATACATTTTTCAAATGTCTGCTAAAAATATTTCTGTCTTGTGGGGGTTTCTTTTGTCACTTTGATTTCTGCTAAGCCAGAGCCAATTCTTTCTCCCTTCTGCTTTTCTTTTCACATCAATAACCTCTCTTTTCAAACTTAACTAGCCAGCTGCTTTAAAATGGACTCATTACAAAGCACTTTCTCATAACATATGAATTCATACAGCTAAAATGTAAACTGTAGTTCATTTATGACCATGTGAAATTTGTTTACCATTATTCATATCTGTTAGTTGATAACAAAGCATGTCAGAAGTTAGCATTTCCCTTTGAAAATTTGGTTCAATTTAAATTATTGTTCTTGTTTAAACTTAATAAATTTAAATAGACTGAAAATTCTTTAACAGTTATGTTTAATTGGATATTTTGTTTGTCAGTATCCATAATTGAGTTATGGGCTCTTGTCATGCTACTTGCATAGATTTTAAGGGATGTTATTGAAAGAAGAGCTATTATATGTGTACAAAAATTCAAGATATTAATCTCATCTTTTATGTATAAGAATCAAATGTTCATACCTTCTAGGAGTCCTAAATAAAGAGTTATAGCATAAAAACATTGCCTTTAAACTACCTCATCGGCAATTTTACCTATATACTTCAAGATTGCTAGAAAAGCTTTGGTCTGAGTCTCTGGGGTCTCACATTGTTCATATTGTCTGAAGACTTTCTAGAAATAATTTTTGTCCTTTTTTTTCCTTTAAAAAATGTTTTAAAATGTTCAGAGGGTACTGTTACACGCTCTGAAACTAATAATACACTATATGTTAATTAATTGAATTTAAATAAAAATAAAAAAGTGTACTGTTAAAAATAGAGTGAAGATACAAACTGATGGACTATTTATGCTGTCATGGTTAACTTTAACCAATAAATGTCTAACATTTTATTTGGACTTTGTGAGTCATAGTCTACCCAATGGAAATCTTACA
The DNA here is from genome assembly GCF_011100685.1 of Canis lupus familiaris. Lineage (NCBI taxonomy): Eukaryota > Metazoa > Chordata > Mammalia > Carnivora > Canidae > Canis > Canis lupus. The sequence goes on along the minus strand of NC_049259.1, from coordinate 8,658,119 downwards.
TTCTTTTAAAAATTTAAATGAAAAGCAGCTTGACTCAGATGAAAGTAAATAGGGTCTGCAGTTGCTCCTAAAGGAACTTCATGGAATTCCTAGGAATACCAGGGGTAGATTTGGACAACCACTACTAGAGATGACATTATTTTGCCAATAAAACAGACTTCATCTCAACAAAATAGTTTCAAAGCTAAGCTTTTGCTAAATTTCTTGATTTTGTCAACTTTTAAATAGTTAGGAAACAGCTTTCATTGTCATTTTCATTTTTAGCAACTGAAATAACGTAATTTCTCACAGCAAATGCAGTGCATATAGTTTTTAAAATAATAAAATATTGAGGCTCATGTAAATTCAGCTTAAAAATGGAAATATATTTACTAGACTCAATATTTCAAATATTTGAGTATTAGCTATTATAGAGAACTCTTAAGTTTGTTTTCCATTTTCCATTTTGGAAGAAGGTAAGGTGAATGAGTAGGCACAGGATAAATGAGGCTCAATTTCTATACTTCAGAATTGTTCAAAAGTGGAAGTCATTCCTTATGGGAATCTAGAAAGTCTTCTTTTTATTTTTATTTATTTATTTATTTATTTATTTATTTTAAAGATTTTATTTATTTATTCATGAGAGACACAGAGAGAGAGACACAGGGAGAGGCAGAAGCAGGCTCCATGTAGGGAGCCTGATGTGGAACTATATCCGGAGATTCCAGGATCATGCCCTGGGCTAAAGGCAGCGCTAAGCCTCTGAGCCACCCGGGGTTCCCCAGAAAGTCTTTTTCTAGGCTATGGGATTTAACTGCCCTTTGAGCTCTGGAAGAATTTCAACAAATGTACATTATGGGAATAGCTCCCCAGAGACAAGGAGGGGCCAAATGAATAAAGGGGTAGATGGAATGGTAAAGAAGGGGCTTAGGACAAGAAAGTGGATGAATGTACCTGGATTTCTGTTCTTTCTGGAATAGTAGAGCTGAGTAGCTAAACACTTGGGGAGGGTAAAGGTCAGATTGCAGATTAATTGAATGCCAGGCTGACTTTGAAATGTTGGGAGTAAATGACAGAACAAAATAATTGGTTCAAGGGCAGGGAATGGTCAATGCTGAGGTTTATTTCTATTATTCCTACAGGAACATATTCAGTGGGTAGGAAAGAAAAAGTACTAAATTATGAGAAAAGTCAAAATTATCACTGGAAGCAAATACTGTGTGTTTGAAATTCAACTCTGGTGAATGATACTTCTGACACTCAGCACTTTGCCACCTTTTCTCTTCAGAGCATTGCTGTGCTATACAGTTATAAAATCTGCCTTAAAACATAACTGGTTTCAAAGCCTAGGTCTTCCTATCTGACTTAACGCCTTCATGTTATTTAATCAGTCATATTTCACATAATTAGTAGGAGAAATACAATTTTCTCTTCATCAATCTAAAAACACAAAATTTTAAACTTTATGATTACTGTAAAGATTGTGGAAATAGTTATATTGTGTCTAACAAGCAATTAGCATTCAAAGGTATTTGACTCTTGCTTTTCATATAAAATGCGTGGAAGTTTCATCCATAGTATGAGGAGGAGTATCACATAGGTCTCTTTGGAAATAGTAATACGCAGGAAAAAAGAAGTAAGTATGGGCCGAATTACATTTAGTTTTATATTTATTTAGTGTTATTTTTATGTTTTTTACCTTTCATTATCTTATAACAGTTATACCAAGGGAAAAGTAGATTTCATTTGCTCTAGTTACATTTTTAGCGTGTAACCTCGTAACAGTACAAAAGGGAATTTGCAAACTCAAAGGTGTATTCACAATTGGCTTTTCCACCTAGTCACATATTGTTCTTCCCCAGATTTTATTTTCCTGATTATGGTTCACTTTTTTTCCCTAATAAATAATTATTTTGTTGCTAGAATCTATACAGAATTGCACTTATCACTACACATACTAAAAAAAAAAAATGAAGCTGCACGTCTGTATGGTGACAGAAAGTGGCTCAAAGCAGAGTAAATATTTAATAGAATAAAAAGCAACTACACTTTTCTACTAATTGTCACTAAAACGTAACTTTTACTGACACTTCTTTCAGCTTTCTTTATTTATCAAATAAATAATTTGAGATCCCAGAAGCAAATGTATTCAATCAAGGAAGGACTTTATTTCATCTTGATGGATCTTTGTCAACTTTGGTGTCTGTGAAGAATATATTAATTTTTATACTATCTTTTTATACTCTCCTTTTACCTTATTTGTCATTCTTTTTGATGGCTAGCATTAGGATCTGCTGGTATTTCTTTCCTAATTTTAATTCCTTATATTTATTTAAACCTATTTGTAAGCAAAGGAAAATGAAACTTGCTGACAGTTGACATTGTATGTAGAAGTATCTAACGCCTTGACTCCACGGCTAGCATATAGATAGAACAACAACAAAAATCCCACATCCTCTTTTTTGACCCCGTTTTTTTTTTCCTCCCACCAGTCCCATTAACGGAAGTAAAAAGAAAACAAAATTATTGCCTGTTATAGTTTGAGTGTAGTTCCTTTTTAAATAAGCAACAACAACAGAAAAATAGGACCATGTACATGGGAGATATTTACGTATATGCAAGAAAATCTTTCAAGCAAAATAATGCAAAGTAAAACCAAGTCAAACATTTATATTCTATAATTAAAGTTACAAAGTGCTTATCCTATGGTATGAATTGTGTCATAAGATGTTATAACTTATGAGATGTAAGAAATTTTATAAGGTATAAGAAGTTTTATCATACCATTCTAAGAATTCCCAAATCATTAGTTGAGTTTTAGAAAATGTTTGTGTAATCTCTCTGATACTGCCACCATTGGATGTGTTATGACCTTTCTTAGGTATGACTTGACACAGGGCAATATATCCACTTCTTCTGAAAACTACTTAATCCGTAGTGTTTTGTTCCAACAGGAGGGTGGCTAAATTATACTATAGCCTGACACACCTGAAGGTCTGTATTTCTCACATTGCCATGAAAGTTTTTATCAAGGATGCCACTAAATTGCCTTCCCAGTCACTTGCTCTCCTTTCTCATCAGGACAAGGCCACTCTAGAGCAGTGGGAAGTCCCTATATGTAGGCCATCACTGCCTGTTACTGCGTTGTCTCCTCAATGACCTCCAAGGTCAACCTCAACTGTGCTAGTACTGCTCCCATACACAGTAGTTATCTCTGAGGTTAAAACAAAAGTAAATTATTAGATGACTTGTAACTTCAGTAAATGGATACATTTATGTACATCAATTTTTTCCTTAATGATCCAATCTCATTCCTGGATGGATAAACTAAAATAAAGTACATTAAAATATTTTCTAATTCTTAAAATTCTCTAAAGTGTTTATAATTATCTCTACCATCAAATAAATCTATCGTATGGTATACTAGGAAGCCATTTACTAAGGTTGCCCTAGCATTTAGTGACTGCAACTAATGTCTTTGGATTAGAACATATATTATTATTTTTTTAATATTTTATTTATTTATTCATGAGAGAAACTGAGAGAGAGAGAGAGGCAGAGACACAGGCAGAGGGAGAAGCAGGCCCCATGCAGGGAGCCCGACGTGGGACACGATCCCGGGACTCCAGGATCAGGCCCTGGGCGCTGAGCCACCCGGCTGCCCAAGAACATATACTATTAATTAATTTTATATTTTATTAAGGTTATTAACAAATATTTGCAAAGAGTATAAAATTACTTAAAGATTTCGATATTAAACCAATTTGTTTCGTAGCTATTTTCAAACTAGTGGCTGAATATAAGCTTGTATGTATGTAAGAAAAATATGAAATAGGGGCGTCTATGTGGTTCAGTGGGTTAAGCAGGCAACTCTGGATTTTGGCTCAGGTTGTGATATCAAGGTTGTGAAATCGAGCCCTGCTTTGAACTCTGTGCTGGGCAGGGTATCTGTTTGAGATTATCTTTCTCCCTCTGCCCTTCCCTCAAATCCTTGGCTTGAGCTCTCTGTGTCTCTAACTAAGTAAATAAATAAATCTCTAAAAAAAAATAAATAAAACAAGAAAGGAAAACATGAAATAAAGGGGGCATCCAGAACTGAATAAGTAGAGAAGTAAAATGGTAAGCAACTATTTTATGAGTAAATAATGTTTAAGCAATTGCCTTCAAATCTATGTTCATGATGAAGAAAACTATAATTTGGGTATGTTTATCAGATTACTTGTCCTTTGCACAAAATGCAATTGGAATAAACACAT